>NC_041337.1:37449928-37484928 GCF_004354835.1 Perca flavescens | reverse complement strand
GACAGTGTGAAGCAGAATCAACCTTCTCTGACTGTCCGCCCACTCTTTAACAAAACCTCCGTACAGAACAACATACAGACAGGTGATGCTATTCTGCGCTCTGATTGGCTGCTGTCAGGACCAGGCCGTGTCAGAACGTGATGTGAACCAATAGGAGAACAGGAGCAGACCAAGCTGTTGTAGTGGGGAAACAGCGTGAGGATGTTAGCATAATGCTAACGTTCGTTTTGGGACGAAAACCATGTTATCTGGTTTTCACCAGCATCTCTCTTAAAATCTCCACATGTTACAACAGGAGGATATTTTGGACAATCTGCAGAATAAACTTAATGTAGTGGAGTAACTAAAGTAACTAGTAACTAAAGCTGTAACAGATGAATGTAGTGGAGTAACTAAAGTAACTAGTAACTAAAGCTGTAACAGATGAATGTAGTGGAGTAACTAAAATAACTAGTAACTAAAGCTGTAACAGATGAATGTAGTGGAGTAACTAAAGTAACTAGTAACTAAAGCTGTAACAGATGAATGTAGTGGAGTAACTAAAGTAACTAGTAACTAAAGCTGTAACAGATGAATGACTAAAGTGTAAAAGATGACTGTAAAAAAAGTCCAATATTTCTCTCTGAAATGTAGCGGAGTAGAAGTAGAAAGTGACATGAAAAGAAAAGACTCAAGTCAAGTACAAGTACCTCAACATCTGGTACTCAAGGACAGTACTGGAGTAGATGTACTTAGTTACATTCCAGTGCTGTGTATGTGTGTGTAGAGAGTTGTGCTTGTTGTGTTGTTGTGTGTGTCTGGTGTTAACAGCTCCTTCAGATAACTACTAAAAACTACTTTTTGTCACTTCTAAGGATGTTTTTGTCACTTTTTCCTGCTTTTTTTTTTTTTACCTACATGTTATATAATTGAATAAAAACCCCAAATTCCATTAAAGTAGTGAACTGATCATGTATTGAACTTGTGAAGAGCGTGGTAGGGAACCATCCACGTTATTTTGTTTTAACATTTGGTTGAAAGAAAACCCAAATGTTCTGATGTAGAACCTTTTATAAACTGGGTCAGACACCAGGAGGGGTAATAAACACCTCCGTCGTTGGGTCCGGTACCTCCTGTGTCACCAGGAAAAATGTATCTCCTAAATGAAAAAATTAAACTACTGTTTGTGTTCAATGTTGTTATCTGTCTTGTTAGTCTTTATTCCCCATTGAAGTTCCACAAAACTCTTGCGTTTGCATTTTCGATGCGTTCTGAGGTGAATTTTCAGGGTAAGATGGAGGGGGGAGAGACACTTCTATCGACACAAGCGCTTGTGCTGCTTGAGATTGCTGTTAGAGCCTCGTTTCACTCAGGGGAAAAATGTCAAAAAGACGACAAAGTCTGCTGAACTTGTTCTAATACGCTGGCCAGTCGGATCCCAAACAAGCTAAAACCGTTTCTGCCAATCAAGAATGTGGAGACCACGGTGGGTTGTTTGGTTAATTTAATAGTCCGATGGATAACTGCTGCTTGTTAAAACCTTTTTACACCTTTTCTCACCGATGCAGTGTGTGTTCTGAAATAGAAATAAACATTGCCCTGATGTACACACAGCGTTGTTTAGGTGTTTGTAGTCAGAGAAGCTAACATAGGCAGGGTCATTTTTATTTTTTTGTTCCGTTACCTCCAACCCACAATAGCCATTCATAATGCTTGCTCTTGAGGGAATTGCTGTAATTGTTGGGGCTTTGTAAATTGTAAATTATAGAGTGTGGTCTAGACCAGTGGTTCCCAACCTGGGGTCCGGGCACCCCCAGGGGGGGCGGCAAAGATCACAGGGGGGGCGCAAGTCTTTATCTGGTTTGAGGTTGAGGTAAAAAAAAAATATTGTTAAACAAATTATGATAATGTATGTATATAAATTATGTATTCAAAAGTCTGTATGAAAAACAATATATTTTGTTGTATCCTGGTTTTTTCCAGGTTTTTTCTGCCGCCACGGCATCACTATTTTATGAGTGAAACATGGCGGAGAAACGTAAAAGTCCTGCTAACTCCTCTGTATCAAAAACGAAAGTAAGGCTCTATCTCGAGAGTTACCTCAACTTTGGTTTCGGGGGCTCAGCTTTTCTTAGACATAAGTAGGGGGGGGCGCCAAGGAAAAAAGGTTGGGAACCACTGGTCTAGACCTACTCTATCTGTAAAGTATCTTGAGATAACTCTGTTATGATTTGATACTATAAATGAAATTGAATTGAATTGAACCCTGCGCACCGGGACCTCCCACTTAACAAATGAAGCTCTGGTAATAAATGAAAGAGAGTAGAGGAGGAGGTGTAGAATCATTCAGAGCTCCGATGTTGTTAGAAAGGACGAAAGCTTTGAGAGGTGAAGAATATCTTTGGTGGAGATTATTTAATTAGTTTTGATTGTGTTTTATTGCCACTCTGGGTTTCATGCTCCAAACCGTGTGTGTGTGTCTGTGTGAGTGTGTGTGTGCCTGTGTGTGTGTGCGCACGGATATGTGTGAGTCTGTGTGCTCTCATGTGGGATTTGTGCAAGATTGTTTTTGTGCAAGATATTGTGTGACTGTCTCTGTGTGTGTCTCTGTGTGGGTGTGTACGTCTCTGTGTGTCTCTGTGTGTGTGAGTGTGTGTCTGTGTGTGTCTCTGTGTGTGTGAGTGTGTGTCTGTGTGTGTCTCTGTGTGGGTGTGTGTGTCTCTGTGTGTGTGAGTGTGTGTGATTTCTTGTGATTTTATGTCTTTCATTCTTTCATTCAGATTTAAACTTTGGAGTTTCAAATATAACAAACTGGATGAAAACGTTGAAATCAAAATGGATTTTAAAATAAACATTTAATATCCGGGACTTTAGTTACACGGCTGCATTTCATCCGACATGATGTGTGTGTGTGTGTGAACGTTTTGATCACGTGACACCCCAGCGTCCAATCAGCAGCTGCGTCAGAGCAGAAAACTCTCAACTCATAAAAAAAACAAAAAAAAAAACAATAAAAAATAATAATATAAAACAAATTAGAAATAAAAAGCTTATTACAGAGATATGAACAGGGGTTTTAAAGTACCACTTCCTTACATCTGGACAGACCAGGTTATATGTCACAATTAACAAGATTATTAACATTATTCTCATTATTAATATCTTACAAAAACAAAAAGTCAACAGTGCAATAAAAAGGTTGTTTTTTTTTAAATCCCGTCGCTCAGCAGGAGAGCGAGAGAGACTGAGGCGAAAGGGGGAGGGGGGCTTGGCAGCAAAGGGGAGACAAAGAAGGGAACATCCAAAAAATAAGAAAAGGAAAGGAAAGGATAGAGGGAATATAGAGAAGGACAAGCAGTTTACAACAGACAAGGGAGGAAAAGGGGCTTCTCAGGATTATAGAAATGTGAAATAATGGATGGATGAATGGATGGAAGGATGGATGGATGGGCAATGTGGAGGTAAAGGCTCTGACACACCAACCAGACAGCTGACTGTCAGCAGTAAAGCCAGTGAGACTGATCAGTCTCCCCGAGGTCCACATAGTTCCTCAGAACACCGAAGAGACGAGGCCGAATACGTCTCCATAACAGCAGGCGGCACTAATCTGGATTGTTGCCCAACTAAATGAAAACCGGCAGCTGATTGGACGAACGCGTCACGTGGGTCTGGTTTCTCCAGCCGATAGTAATGGCGTCTCGTTGACAATCCGATCTCATATTGTGCTAAAATATATCACTGAAACGTGTTTCTGAAAACATCTGAAGAGAGAAATAGGCCGTGCAGTTGCTGAATCGGTCTTCATTTCAGATCAACAAAGGTCAGTTTAAGAGATTTTTGTCAGATTTTGAGAGACTCTAGTCACACTCGGGGTCCGAATCGGCCCAAATTAAAGCCAGACTGTCAGATTATCGGCTCGGTGAGTCAGCGCCTTGAGAAAAAGGAAGGAAAACCAAAAGAGGAAGAAAGGGAGGCAGAGAGGAAATGATGAAGGCAGATGTGTGGTTATTTGCTGAGAGGTGATGAAGGTATGCGAGGTCAGGGAGGTCAGAGAAGAGGAGGATCATGGGAGTTCCACACAACAGGCTCCAGCTAACAAAGCTAAATGTGGGTCTCTGTGTCCATTAATCCTCCTTTTTTTCCAGGCTATGTTGCTGATTGGGAGCCAGAGTGGCAGACAGTTGGACTGCCAGGAGAGGGAGCATCCAGAGGCTGTTGTGTGGAGGTGTAAAGATGCACCGATACCACTTTTCTGTTGCCCGGATTTAACACTAAAAGTCAGTTGACCCAGATCACCTGAACAGGTTCTCTCTCTTCCTTCTTGTAGTATTCATCCTTGAAGACAGTTTAGGATTTTAGATCATCTACAGACCTTAATGTCGACTGTTTTCTAGCGGGGAAATATTCCCTAATACTCAGGGTCACACACAGTCTGCGGACACAGATTTTAGACAACTTAAAATAAAACCTAAGACTGGTCAACGTGACATCATGACTTCGCGTAAACATACACGCCCACTTTCTGAAGCCAAGTGGCGTGTTATCTGTATGCATGTTGAGCTATTGGCGCAGATGTCTACGCTGTATACAGCAGACGTACACATACATACACACCACTTGGTGAGAAGAAAGCTACGGTTGGGTTTAGGAAACCTGACACGTGGGACCCGATCCCCGGTCTCCTGGGTGAGAAGTCCTGTGTCTGACCCATCCTCCACTTCCATACTGCTCGCTACGGCATCAATTCACACACAATCCCAAGGTAATGTATGTCAATGGAGGCCAAACAGCGTTGATAAACACGCTAAAAAGCGATTATTCGGCTTGATAACACGCCAATAATGGCATACAAATTGGCATGTCATATATACGCCATTTCATGAGATCAGTGTGGACTGTCCACTGAATCCCACAGATTTTCATTCTGGATCGAGGAAAACGGTAAGAAAGCCCACCCCAGATTCGGTTCTGTCTGCCTATAATTAATGCTCGTGTTGTGTTTGAGGTACCTGACCCGTTCACCACGGTATGAATAAAGCTGTAGACGTCTGTAGTGTAGACTGTGAAACCCCTTCAGTTGTCCGTTACATGAACCAACTACGGTTGGATGTCGAGATCAAAAGTATTTCTGGGAATTCTGGTTAAATTTGGCTTCGGTTTCCCAGGAATAAGACGTGCTCCACTCATGTCCTAAATACTGCTGGACGAGCAGAACTACAGACACTTCTCTAAATCTCATTAATGCTTTTAATTAAGTGTCAAACTACGGCAGCAACACGCCGACACCTCGGAGACTCTGAAGAGAGGATGCTGCTCTGCCACATGAACTAATAAATATCACAAAATCATCAGAATCAAGATACAGGTCCGATTAATCAGCAGTTCTGTGGGTTTAAAAATCACATTTTATATATGGGGAGGAATCCCAGATATGTGTGTGTGTGTCTCTGTCTTTGTGTGTGCGTCTCTCTCTGTGTCTGTGTGTCTGTGTGTGTGTATGTGTGTTTGCTTGTGTCTATGTGTGTCTGAGTGTGTGTGCTTGTGGGTCTCTCTCTGTTTGTGTGTCTCTCTGTGTGTTTGCATGTGTCTGTGTGTGTGTCTCTGTGTGTGTGTGTGTGTGTGTTGTGTGTGTCTGTGTGTCTGTGTGGGTCTGTGTCTCTCTGTGCCTGTGTGTCTCTGTGTTTGTAGTTTGTGATATATTCCAGGAAAAGCTGCAAAGATTAATTAATTTGTTGTCAATTTAATTTAATAATCGGTTTGGGTCTTTTTTTCACAGTAAAACTTGTGTGATGTCAGCTTGTTAAATATGAATATGTTCTAGTTTCTTCTCTCCTGTACAGGGAACTGAACATCTTTGAGTTGTGGAGAAAACAAGACATTTAAAGGGGTCATCTTGGGCTGCACGACATCTTTCTATTCGGTCGATTAATGCAGAAAATAAAAGTCGTAGTAGCTGCGGCCCTGATTCCCGCTAAGTCATCATTTTAAAACCCTGACAAGAAGTGATGTTTGTCTACGTGAGGAAACAGGAAGATGATCAGGAGGCTTTGGTTTTTTTGGGGGTTTCTGACACGTTCTACCTGGATCTGGGCGTCACGGTTCTGGTATCAGTGCATCCTGACGAGTCAGGGTGGGAGTAACAGGGGCTTTAATACAAGCATGGGGTAGATGGAAGGAAGGAGGAGGGGGTTTGATCAAAGAACAAGTGTGTGTGTGTGTGTGTGTGTGTGTGAGAGAGAGAGAGAGAGAGGACAGGTGGGCGTGGCCTGTTCTGTTGGGGGCGTGGTCTGTTCTCAGGAACTCCTCTTAGTCCGGGAGTGCTGGATCAACCACTGAAGAGTGATGTCTGTAGAGAGAGACAGACGGGACATCAGCAGAAAAAGACAGAGAGTGGAGAGACACACAAACATACACAGAGAGGGAAAGAAAAGGAAAAGGTGAACTAAAGGCTGATTAAAGGTTGTGTGTCTACGTCATTCTAGCGTTTCATAGAGCCGAGATAGATAGATAGATAGATAGATAGATAGATAGATATATATATATATATATATATATATAGATATAGATATATATATATATATATATATATATATATATATATATATATATATATATATATATATATATATATATTTATTATTTATATATATAAATAACATAACACACATACATACACTCACCTAAAGGATTATTAGGAACACCTGTAAGATTTCTTATTAATGCAAACATGGCACCTGCTTCAATGCATTTAGGGGTGTGGTCCAGGTCTAGACAATCTCCTGAACTCCAAACTGAATGTCAGAATGGGAAAGAAAGGTGATCTAAGCAACTTTGAGTGTGGCGTGGTTGTTGGTGCCAGACGGGCTGGTCTGAGTATTTCACAATCTGCTCAGTTACTGGGATTCTCACCCACAACCATTTCTAGGGTTTACAAAGAATGGTCTGAAAAAGTAAAAACATCCAGGATGCTGCAGTCCTGGGGGGGTGAAGGTGCCTTGTTGATGCTAGAGGTCAGAGGAGAACGGGCCAAAGTGATTCCAGCTGATACAAGATCAACTTTGACTCAAATAACCACTCGTTACAACCGAGGTCATCAGCAAGGCATTTGTGAAGCCACAACACGCACAACCTTGAGGTGGATGGGCTACACCAGCAGAAGACCCCACTCCTCTAACAATAGGAACATGAGGCTACCTCCTCATCTCCACTAACAATAGGAACATGAGGCTACACCAGCCCCAGAATACCCCTCTCATCTCCACCAATAGGAACATGAGGCTACACCAGCAGAATCATCTCCACTAACAATAGGAACATGAGGCTACACCAGCAGAATACCCCCCCCGGGTACCACTCATCTCCACTAACAATAGGAACATGAGGCTACACCAGCAGAAGACCCCACCGGGTACCTCTCATCTCCACTAACAATAGGAACATGAGGCTACAGTTTGCACGAGCTCACCAAAATTAGACAGTTGAAGACTGTAAAAATGTTGCCTGGTCTGATGAGTCTCGATTTCTGTTGAGACATTCAGATGGTAGAGTCAGAATGAGAACATGGATCGGTCATGCCTTGTTACCACTGGGCAGGCTGCTGGTGGTGGTGGTGGTGTAATAGTGTGGATGATGTTTTCTTGGCACACTTTAGACCCCTTAGTACCAACTGGGCATGGTTTAAATGCCACAGCCTACCTGAGCATAGTTTCTGACCATGTCCATCCCTTTATGACCACCATGTACCCATCCTCTGATGGCTACTTCCAGCAGGATGATGCACCATGTCACATTTCAGATTGGTTTCTTGAACATGATAATGAGTTCACTGTACTAAAATGGCCCCCACAGTCACCAGATGTGTGTCTCTCTGTGTTTGTCTGTGTGTCTCTGTATGTTTCTGTGTGTGTGTCTCTGTGTGTCTATAGGTCTGTGTGTGTGTGCATTTCTCTGTATGGGTCTCTGTGTGTCTGCGTGTGTCTGTTTCTCTGTGTGTGTGTGTGTGTGTGTGTGTGTGTGTGTGTGTGTGTGTGTGTGTTTGTTTCTCTGAGTGTGTGTGTGTGTGTGTGTGTGTGTGTGTGTTTGTTTCTCTGTGTGTGTGTGTGTGTGTGTGTAGTACCGATGTTGTCTTTCTCCTTGCAGGAGATGGAGTAACAGCAGATCTCTCTGTCCTGGATGGCCGACAGGTTCCTGTTTAAAAAAAAATAAAAAATCATGCAACCAGAATCACTTCAAGTGAAAACTTCTAACAGTCAGATCCCAGAAACAGATTCACACAGCAACAATAATCTGTAGACTGGGAGATGTTGCTAAACCCTTTGTTCTCCCTGTGTATCTACAGATAAAGTCCAAGCTGTAACTTACATTCTCTGTAGCTCTGGCAAAGTGCCAAACATCTTTTGGACATATAACTTATAATAACAACCTCCATGTTGCAGATCCAACCTGCACAATGAATCATGCACATGTTTAGAGGGCTTCCTTTCTTTAGTTGTTGTTCAGAATATTCTGCCGAATGAGGACTTTGACTTTTGGTACTTTAAGTTGGTGCTGGTGTGTTTGCATCGTTCTAGCGTTTCGTAGCAGAGCCGGTGTGTGTGTCTCGGTCTATCTGTGTGCGTGTTTCTGTGTCTGTAACACACACACAGACACACAATTGCTATTTATTTTGTAGTGATATATTTTTTCATATGAATGTGTGCAAACAATAAACAAATAAAACAAACAAATGTGGCTCATATCTACTCAGTTCATCACACGACTCCACACTACGGTTTACTCTTCACACTGATCAGACAACATGCGGTGTGACTCATACGTGACACTTACATCCTCTCTATGAGCTCCTTCTCATCCAGAGCTCCTTGTAGGTCCCTCTTGTTGCCCAGAACCAAAACCTGAAGACACACAGAAGAAAACAAACATCAAGAGAATATCAAAACACTCTGAGGGTCCTATCCTGCACCCGGCGCATCGCGGCACAAAGACCGACCCAGTTGTCAGTTTCCCGTCCAGCGCCACAGGGAGGTGTGTTCAGGTGCATTCTGGGCATGCTGGTCTTACAGGGAGGTGTGTTCAGGTGCATTCTGGGCGTGCTGGTCTTACAGGGAGGTGTGTTCAGGTGCATTCTGGGTGTGCTGGTCTTACAGGGAGGTGTGTTCAGGTGCATTCTGGGTGTGCTGGTCTTACAGGGAGGTGTGTTCAGGTGCATTCAGGGCGTGCTGATCTTACAGGGAGGTGTGTTCAGGTGCATTCAGGGCGTGCTGGTCTTACAGGGAGGTGTGTTCAGGTGCACTCTGGGAGTATTGCTATCTTGAGGCAGCGGGAAGGGATCTCACCATTGACCAACAAAAACCTGGTCTAAAGTCAATAACGCAGCATTTCATTGTTATTTTAACAGAGCAATAGTGAAATGCTGCTAGACTCGTGCACAGCGCGCGCACACTATGCTTGTTACACACACACACACACACACACACACACACACACACACACACACACACACACACACACACACACACACACACAAGATTACAAATAAAAATATTACGGTGTAAATCCTCCATCATAACAGCAATGCTCCAAGGTCCAAACGCACCTGGCTTTTAAAAGGGAATGGGAGATGATCTCTGATTGGTTGATGAATGGGAGATGATCTCTGATTGGATGATTGCATGTTACGCCCAAAACGCACCTCTGATTAATGAAGACACTAAGGACAACCCTTTAGGACCAGGCACCCTAAACACAGACCCTTTTTACCACCGTCAGACTAGCAAAAGTGGATTTGGACACGCCATAAACACACCGGCACCAGGCTCTTCACACCGTGACCTCAGATCGGTAAAATAGGACTCTGACAGTTTTCTGTCATCTTGTGTTTTTATCTGTAGAGCTAACTATCGGCAGGGTTCAGTGTTTAGGTTTTTGTTGTTGTGTCTTTCTGCAGCTGGGTCTGGGCCCTGTCTGTCACAAGAGTGACCAACAGCATTGCTTTATGAAAAGAAATTAAAATTAAAAGAGGTTTCTGCCCCCGACAGCGACGATGTGTTCGATTTAAACATTTCATCAGTCGGAGGGAATCGAAGCTTTGTGGCTGAATCATAGAGGAAGGTACAAAGTGCTGAGGTCACAAAACCATCAGACACACAAACATTTCCTTCCTTGTTTATAAGAGATGTCAGCTAAAGTGTGTTGCTCGTGTTATCGGGTCCAGTGTCGGGTTCGGTTTGAGGCTTTAGTCAGTCTGACTTTGGGTCACTCAGTTCAGTTCAGGTCTAAACTGTTGAGTCTGGTGCAGCTAATTCATTCCTAATGTACGGAGTCACTCTGTGCACCTTAGGTGGCTCCGATAGATATCTGTCTTAAACAAAAAGGGAAGTGTAAAGGGGATTTCACAACTGCCTCATTCAGGACACACGTTTGATCCAAAAGTCTGTTCTTTTGACTAGTGTGAGCGCTCTGTACTGTACGACCAGAGCAGGGGGAATGAGAGGGGGGGGGGACACCAGAGCAGGGGAATGAGAGGGGAGACACCAGAGCAGGGGGGAATGAGAGGGGAGACACCAGAGCAGGGGGAATGAGGGGGGAAACACCAGAGCAGGGGGAATGAGAGGGGAAACACCAGAGCAGGGGGAATGAGAGGGGAGACACCAGAGCAGGGGGAATGAGAGGAGGAAACACCAGAGCAGGGGGAATGAGAGGGGAGACACCAGAGCAGGGGGGAATGAGAGGGGAAACACCAGAGCAGGGGGAATGAGAGGGGGGGGGACACCAGAGCAGGGGAATGAGAGGGGGGGAAACACCAGAGCAGGGGGAATGAGAGGAGGAAACACCAGAGCAGGGGGAATGAGAGGGGGGAACACCAGAGCAGAGGGAATGAGAGGGGGAAACACCAGAGCAGGGGGAATGAGAGGAGGAAACACCAGAGCAGGGGGAATGAGAGGGGGGGAACACCAGAGCAGGGGGAATGAGAGGGGGGAACACCAGAGCAGGGGGAATGAGAGGGGGGTAGGGCTGGGCAATATATCGATATTATATTGATATCGTGATACGAGACTAGATATCGTCTTACAGGGCTCCAGCCTGCGACCAAATGGTGGCATTTTGTGACCAAAATTTGAGAGTGTGCGACTGAATTTTACATCCAGTTGCACATGTGCGACCAGTAAATTTGCCCCCGTTTTTTTACACGTTAAATGTCGAAACGTAGGTACCTGAGAGCGCGTAAGCGCTTATCTGTCCTCTCTGATAATTGACAGAGAGCGGTGCTCCGACACAAGGGAGAGGGAAGGCTTTTATTTTTTATTTTTGTTTAATTTCTTTAGAGTGTAACATATTCTAATAAAATAACATAATGTTCTGAGTTCATAGGATAAATAGGTTTGGAATTATTTTTACAACTGAAATAATTGTTTTGTAATTACAGAGGGAAAGTACAGAAAAAATGTACCATAATTTTGGGTATCTGTACCAATGTTGGTTCAGATGCGAAAGGTACCGTATTTTCCGGACTATGAGTCGCACTTTTTTTCCTACTTTGGCTGGTCCTGCGACTTATAGTCAGGTGCGACTTATATATCAAAATATATATAATTTAACATGTTTTTACATGTTAATTAATACTGAAAACATTACCGTCTACAGCCACGAGAGGGCGCTCTAGGCTCGTGACAACTACAACGCTGCTCCTAAAGACAACTGAGAAAGAAAAGAGATAAACTGCAGGTAGTAAAATATGCAGCCCCGAAAACGGTAATGGAGCAGCAGAAAAAGAGTTTGAAATGAGGGAGAAACTTATGAGGGAGACTGGAGAAAAGGTGACTCTTACTGCAATGAAGAAAACAAAGAAAGCTAATCGGCTAATCGTGGGCTGAAAGCTAGATGGCCAGAGGAGGAGGAAGGAGTCGGGAGGGGCTCGTTCACGGTGCAGTTACGTCTCCACGCCTTTTAATACCTCCATGCTCCCCGCCCTGCTAGCTAGTTGTTCTGGGTGCTATTGTATAGTTTAATAACTGCTAATGTGTTACGTTAACATACCGGACACCTACCGTATTCAGCGTATTGTTCTGTGTGCTATTGTGTAGTTGAATAACTCTTGTATTTATAATCTAAATAAATGCGACTTATATTCCGGTGCGACTTATATATGTTTTTTTTCTCTTCATGATGCATTTTTTGACTGATGCGACTTAAAGTCCGAAAAATACGGTATCCAACCCTAAGGATAGTAGCCTAAACAATACATGTTTCATTTTAAGGTGAATTCATTGTAGTTGTAGACCAGAGTTGGTATATTTTTTTAATATTTTGTTTACTGTCATGACAGCGATGGGGCTGTCAGTTTACCTTCTATGTTGCATCTTCAAAAGTGACACTGAATTTGAAACAGAACATTGTAATTTCTGCATCTATTATCAAAGTATGTATTAGTAATACAGTGGAAATTAGTAGAAATGTGAATATTTGGTTAGCATGTTGATTTACGGCGTGTGCCCCTAAATTTACTGGTTGCGTCCCTAAAATATTCAGTTGGGGGCCACTGTGCTCCTAGTGAAAAAAGTTAGTCTGGAGCCCTGTCTTAGATTTTGGATATCGTAATATCGTGATATGACATAAGTGTCTTTTCCTGGTTTTAAAGGTTGCATTACAGTAAAGTGATGTACTTTTCTGAACCTACCTGACTGTTCTAGTTGTTATATTAGTTGCCTTTACCCACTTAGACATTATATCCACATTACTGATGATTATTTATCTAAAATCTAAGTGTGAAGATATTTTGTTAGAGCCCCAATTCTAAACCCTAGAATATCGCCGCAATATCGATATTGAGGTATTTGGTCTAGAATATATCGTGATATCTGATTTTCTCCACATTGCCCAACCCTAAAAGGGGGAAACACCAGAGCAGGGGGAATGAGAGGGGGAAACGTAGCAGTGTAAATGCAGCCTGAGCAGGTTCTGGTTCTGGTTCTGTTCTTACAGGAATCCCCTGCAGCTGAGGTTTGTCCAGCAGGTTGTGGAGTTCGTTCTTGGAGGCTTCGATCTTCTCCGGGTCCGCTGCGTCCACCATGTAGCTACAACAGGAAGACAACACCGTCAAATCATCTGTGTGTAGCACTAAGAGGCTCATTCAGAAGGGATTGATCACCAGAACTATAGCTGACTCAGCTGCTGTCTTTTTAGCACTAAATCAGAAAAATGCTGATTAATGCGTGGATTATTTTTCATACAGAAATGGCAGTAAATGCTCTCAAAATATGGAAGATTTCCTGCTCTTTTCTTTCAAGACACACACACACACACACACACACACACACACACACACACACACACACACACACACACACACACACACACACACACACACACACACACACCTATTTCAGAGAGAGGGAGAGCCTGTATGAGGTAGAGGCATTGATACAGTACACTGACAATAATAATACTTTGTTTACATTTCTGAATGTGCATTTGTGAAGCACCATTCAGTTATAATGTGACTGAACTACAATATGACAGCAGATTGTAGTTTCTGTATGTATTACCATTTATCAGCAACACAATTAAAATGGGGGAAATGTGAAAAATTGTGTTGCAGGTCGATTTCAGGTGTGCACCCCTACATTTTCTGCCTGCGCCCCTAAAAAGGTTTCAGTTAGGAGCTACAGTGCTCCTAGTAAAAAAATAAATAAAAAAAAGTAGTCTGTATCTCACACACACACACACACACACACACACACACACACACACACACACACACACACACACACACACACACACACACACACACACACACACACACACACACACACACACACCACACACTTACACGATAGCGCTGACTCCTCGACAGTAACGCTCCCACATGCTCCTGAACCGAGGCTGGCCGCCGATATCCCACAACTGGAGACACAGAGACAGACAGGGAGAGAGAGAGAGAGAGACAGACAGGTTAATGCAGGAGAGAGAGAGAGGGGGGGGAAAGAGACAGACAGGGAGAGAAAGAGAGAGAGAGAGACAGACAGAGAGACAGAGAAAGAGAGGCAGAGAGAGAAAGACCGACAGGGAGAGAGAGAGACAGACAGGTTAATGCAGGAGAGAGAGAGAGAGGGGGGTAGGGAAAGAGACAGACAGACAGGGAGAGAGACAGAGAAAGAAAGGCAGAGAGACAGACAGGGGGGACAGGGAAAGAGAGAGACAGAAACAGACAGGGAGAGAGACAGAGAGAGAGACAGACAGAGAAAGAGAGAGAGAGAGACAGGGAGAGAGAGAGACAGACAGGGAGAGAGAGAGAGACAGGGAGAGAGAGAGAGACAGACAGAGGTGTGTGATGTGTACTAACCTTGATGGTGACGTTGCCCTTAGTGATCTTCCTCATGTTGAATCCGACCGTAGGGATCATGTCTTCACTGAACTGGCCAGACTGACACACACACACACACACACACACACACACACACACACACACACACACACACACACACACACACACACACACACACACACACACACAGACACACACACACACACACACAGACACACACACACACACACACACGTTATTATAGGAAAACTTAAACTAGCCTAAATATAAACTAAAACCCAAATTGATATATTTGTGTATTTTATATGATCAGTTTTTGTATTTTTCTCTGTCAAAGTACTTTATGAACTCTGTTTTAAGGGTGCTGTAGTCATTATTAAACCCCCCCAAAAAAATCTATGCTGTACACAAGAGGCTGATGTGACCGGATAGACGAGGTCACTACCTAACTACCTAAGGCTAGCTGCTGCTGCTGCTAGCCTCGTCTGGACACATGGATGTTTCCCATAAACATAAACATAAACATATTCTGATCTGATTACAGCAGAGACAACGTCGGCAGTATTGACGGCAAACTAGGCTCCAGAATATTTCCTTCTGGGTTGACAGGTACAATATTGAAATGACATTTATATCAAAACCTCGAGACTTTCAAACATCAACATGTCATTTATTAATATGTATTCGTGTCTAAACGATATACGAGATTAGATACGTATAAACATCTTTTCCTATTCTATGTTGCCTGTAGGGCTGCCACCTCTTAGTCGACTAATCAGTAGTTTTGGTCTTAGTCGACTAAGATTCCTTTAGTCCATTAGTCATTTTTTATGCTTATTCATGCTTAATTACTTATTTCCAAGAAACTTCTGAGCACATTTATGGTAAACACAAGATTTAAAGTGGTGCTTTTGCAGGATTAATTGTGGAGAAACTCAGTTTTACAGATGGTTAATTAACTACATTTATATTGTGCTTTTCTAGTCTTAACCACCTCTCAAAGCTCACAGCTCTGTCAATTAAATCAACTAATCGATTAGTCGACAAAATCCTATAAGTGTTAGTGGACTAAGAAGTTCTTTAGTCGAGGACAGCCCTAGTTGCCTCGAACAACACTTTGGCGTGTGGCGTGAAAAATAGGCGTTGGTCCTATTTCTAGTGTGGACGTGTTTTTGCTAGAGCAGCGCCTGAGTCACGCAGGCAGTGTGCACGCTCTAACCTGTTACCATGGGAGCCCAAATTAAAAAGTACAAGCCACGCAGCCAGTGTGCAGGAGGCCTTATACTGATAACTGCAATAATAATAATAATAATAATAATAATAATTATAATTTCTCTGCAGTAGAGGTTATACAACTGTTTAAATACAACTGTCTATTGACTTTACAACTAGTTATTCTCTTTACTTTATGTATTGTTTGTTCATATCTAGATTGGTTTCTATAGTCTTTCCATCTACAGCTTGCTGCTGCTGCAACAATGTGAATTCCTCCAATGTGGAAATAAAATAGAATAAAAACAAAACATCTGTATTTATAGCAAAGGCTAAAACATCCACCGGTGCAGATGTGAAAGCAGCTGTGCTTATTTAAAAGCAGATATTTAATATTTCTCTCATTGACTATGGTCTATACTGACGACGATAGCTCTGTCCCCTTCCTCGGTCCCTGTGTTGGGGTTCTAACCTCCGGTGGATTTGTGAGGACTATGGTTAACTGCTCCTCAGATCTCTGCAGGGTAAATCCACACAGCTAGCTAGACCAATCTGAGTTTGGACAGATAGATACTTTTGAACGTCAACATGTTCCATCAAATCAAGTTCCTTCCTGAGACTATTTAGCAGAGGCACCGTGGCTCCATCCGGAGCTTAGCCCCGCCCCACGATGATTGTGATTGGTTTAAAGAAATGCTGATAAACCAGAGCACGTAGTTCTCCCATCCAGGAATGCTCTGTGGACCTTCCTCTGCAGCGCTGTGGAGGAGGAAGGTCTGGCAATGCGAGACTACATTAACACCAACACAGATGTGACTTCTAGTCACTAATTTATACATCCTGTCCTCTAAACATTCTGTTTCTCCTGAAACTTTTGCCTTCTTTCTTTGTGAATGTTAAATAGTTACAAGTTTGGGTTATTTCAGAAAAAGAAAAGCGTTTATTGCCACAGTAAGTTACACTTACGTGGACTTTGCCGTGGTGTTTTGGTGCATACACAAACAAACATATTGAACATTAATAAGAATACACAATAAATACCAAAACAGAAACACAAAGTGTTGTAGCATAAGATAAAGGAGGCCGAATGTTTCTGTATTTGTTTCTTTTATATTATTGCTTAGGACTTTATTGGAATCGTTTGGAGGATTTGGTTTCAAATCCGATCATCGGTTCCAGATTTAACATGCACAAGTTTGGGTTTTCCGTAGCGGCCAGGCGCTTGTTGTGTTGCAGCCATGGAGCACAATAAGCTGCGCTCTAATGTGGCTTTATTTTACGTTAAAAAAATCAAATCAAATATCAATTTTGAATCAAAATAAAACTTCCTTCTTATTTGTGAAATAAGCACGTGACCCGTTTCAACTCCACCACCCAAAGAATCAGAATCAAAAGGAAGAATCAGAATTGTCAAAATCCAAACGATGCCCAACCCTATTATTGTTTGTATGTGTTTATATGTGTGCCAGCTAGTTACTTGGGATAACACTACCGAGCACTGAACACATTTACAAAGGCAGACTGGTGAGGAAGGCCAGTAACATTGTAATCTGACTACACACACTCACTATTAAACTACGGCCATCTAGGCGTCGATTCTGACCAAGAACAGATCCAAATTCTCTTTTGTACCACAAGCCATAAATCAGTCAATAAGCTGGATGTCCAGCTGGCCAGGTCATACCCAAGGCTGTATAGAGTGGTGTGGTGTCTGATGTCGTGCTGCAAACCCAACTGGCCCACAGGGACAATAAAGTTATCTACTAGCAACCAAGGCAAGTTCCTAGTAACTACTACTTATACTGGCAATACATCTACTCCCTTTGTATCTTGTTTTATTAATAGTTGAGCGTGTGTGTGTGTGTGTGTATGTGTCCGTGTGAGTGTCTGTCCGTGTCTCTGTGTGTCTGTGCACATGTGTGTGTGTGTGTGTCTGTGTGTGCATATGTGTGTATCTGTAGGGTGTGTGTGTGTGTGTTTGTGTGTGTAGTAGATTCTTTCAATATCCAAACTTTAAACAAGCAGATTTCACTTTTATGCTTTGTTTTTACTGCTCTTTTACTCCTGTTTATCATGTCTTGTATATTCTATCTCTGTGTGTGTGTGTGTGTGTCTGATATTTTGCTGCTGTAGCACATAATGGATCAATAAAGTCCAAACTAATCTAAATATGTTTCTGGTTTCCTGGCAAAGCCACATTAGAGCCGGTCAGAGGTTTAATGTTTAACAGTAATCATCATCTTGTCTCAGTGACACCAGTAACACAGATTTTATGTGTGTGTATGCTATCAATATGGCGCCGAGACAGGGCGCCGTAGCAAGAGCTCTCCTGTGTGCTGTCTGTTTTATGTTTGTTTTTGTCTTTGATGCATTTGCCACTTTAAGTTATGGCCGTGAGACACTTCTGAGGATCCGTGAGGAAGTTTGTGGTCTGTCATTTGCCAATACTGGACTGAGGTGTGCTGATTTCGATGCGTGCCCCACTCGAGGCAAACAAGGCCAGGAGTCGGGCCGCGGAAGTCGGGAGCAGAGCGAAAGGACTGGGCGGAGGTATCGCCACATACGCCGTACAGCTGAGCCCCTGAGTGGGGACGCCACAGGCTATCAGCGGCGGAAGCGCAGACACCGAGGGAAGCGAGGAGGGCTGCTTGGGAAGCTGCGCAGCCGCCAGTCGAGGATCCCGCTGCCGTCCATCTACCTGGCGAATGTCCAGTCATTGTCGAACAAGACGGACGACCTGCTGAGCCGCATCAAGACCCAGCGCGAGGCCCGGGACTGCTCCGTGTATTGCCTGACAGAGACGTGGCTACACAGCGGCGTGCTGGATTCTTCTTTCCAGCCGCCGGGCTTCTCTGTCCATCGCTCGGACAGGGTGAAGGAGCGTACCGGAAAATCGAAGGGTGGAGGTGTGTGTTTTTTAATTAACGAACTTTGGTGCACGGATTGTGTCATTGTGAACAAAACTTGCAACGTTAACTTGGAATGTCTTATTTTGAAATGCCGCCCCTTTTTTCTCCCACGGGAGTTTTCGGTGATGTTCCTGTGTGGAGTTTACATACATCCGCGGGCGGACATTTCTGTTGCCTTGAGTGAATTAAGTGACGTTGTACACAAGATTGAGAATTCCAAGGTTAATGCGGTGGCTATAGTAGCTGGTGATTTTAACAAATGTAATTTTAAAATTGCCTTTCCCAACTACTATCAGCATGTTAAACATCCAACTAGGGGAGCGCACATCCTGGATCACTGTTACAGTAATGTAAAATCTGCTTATAAATCCAGTCTCAGACCAGCCTTTGGAAAATCCGATCACTCCTCTGTGTTACTTCTTCCTACATATATACAGAGGAGTAAACAATCAAATCCTTCGTCATGTATTGTTCAGTGCTGGACAAAGGAGAGTGAAGTGAAACTACAAGGATGCTTTGATGCTACTGATTGGTCTGTGTTCCATTCAGAAAACTTGGATGAGTATTGTGATGCAGTGACTGGGTACATTGACTTTTGCATTGATTGCTGTGTTCCAAGAAAGGTAATAAAACGGCATGCTAGTCAGAACCCGTGGTACAATGCGGATGTGAATAGGAAAATGCAACAGCGGGCCGTGGCTTTTAAATCTGGTAACGCCGCTGCTTATAAGCTGTCCAGATATTCTTTGGAGCGGTCCATAAAAGCTGCTAAACGAGCTTATGGAGCTAAGATAGAGGGTCATTTCATGGAGGGGGACCCACGACGTATGTGGCAAGGATTAAATTCTATCACTGCTTGGAAACCTAAAGGAGGATCTATCACTAATGTTGATCCATCCTTGCCAAATGAATTAAATGAGTTTTATTGTCGTTTTGAAATCGGAAATGCTGAACCTGCTGTTTTTCCTATTTGTAATAAGCAGAGTTTTAACATCATTCAAGAAAATGTCCAGAGAGTTTTGGCCAGGACAAAGGTTAGGAAGGCACCTGGACCAGATTGTATTCCTCCTCGTGCCCTTAAACTGTGCTCCGAGCAACTTGCTCCTGTTCTGACAGATCTTTTCAACATGTCACTGAAGAAGTGCACTGTTCCAGCTAGCTTTAAAAGATCAATTATAATTCCAGTGCCCAAGAAGACACCTGTGACGTGTCTGAATGACTATCGGCCCGTGGCCCTCACATCTGTCCTGATGAAAACCTTTGAGCGGTTGGTGTTGGATTTTATCAGAGATCAAATCCCTGTGTCTGTGGACCCACTACAATTTGCATACAGGAAGAACAGAAGTGTTGAGGACGCCATTTCTTTTGCTTTAAACTCTGTCTATAAGCATCTAGATGCACATAAATCATATGCTAGAATGCTATTTATAGACTACAGTTCAGCTTTTAACTCAATGGTCCCAACAAAGCTCATTCATAAATTGAAATGTCTTGGACTTGATGATGGCATTTGTAAATGGATTTTAAATTTTTTGACTTGTCGACCACAAAGGGTCAAAATCAATGGTTGTATCTCAGATGAGCTCTATGTTAGCACTGGTTCACCGCAGGGGTGTATTCTGAGCCCCCTGCTGTTTACGTTGTATACTCATGACCTCGCAGCATCTCATGATAATAATGTCATAATCAAATACGCCGACGATACAACTATCATTGGGCTGATCAGCTCAAACGATGAATCTCATTATCGCGCGGAGGTGGAGAATGTTGTTCAATGGAGTAAAGAAAACAACTTGCTTTTGAACACTTCAAAAACGTGTGAACTTGTTATTGATTTTTGTCACAATAGGAATCAGTTGCCTATTACTATTCATGATTCTGATGTGCAGATTATTGAGAAATGTACATTTTTAGGTGTGACTCTTTCTCATGACTTGAATTGGAGCTCTAATACGACGAATATTGCTAAGAAAGCCAGACAGCGCCTTTTCTTTTTACGTAGACTTCGAGAGTTTACTCAAAATACTAAGATTTTATTGAATTTTTACTATTGTGTAATTGAGAGTGTCCTAACCAGTTGTATTACTGTGTGGTTTGGTAATCTCACTCAAAAAGAGAAGAAGGCTCTGAATAAAGTGGTTTGCTCAGCCAGCAGAATTATTGGCTGCACTTTTCCGCTCCTGGAGTTCACATATAAAGCTAGACTCTTGAATCGAGCTTTACAACTGGCTAATGATGCCTCAGGTCATCCAGCAGGGGCTTTCTTTGAGATGCTTCCCTCAGGGAGAAGGTATCGTTCTGCCAAATGTTCTACTGATCGCCATTTACACAGTTTCTTTCCACAAGCTGTGATTGCTTTGAACAAAGCATCTTAAACTAGGCACTTTAAATTTATGGATTTCATTGTATAGTATTTTTATACTGAGCATTTTAATATTGAGGCTTCATGTGGCTTTGTTTGTCTGTTTTGATGTTTGTGTCCTCTGATGTGTTGACTTTGCACTTTTGAGCTACTTGCACATTTTTTTCCAATGCAGGTTACACTGCAAATGGCTAATAAAGTGAATCTGAATCTGATGTGTGTATCTCGGTGTGTGTGTGTGTGTGTGTGTGTGTGTGTGTCCGTGTCTCTGTGTGTGTGTGTGTGTGTGAGTGTCTGTGTGTATCTGTATGTGTGTATGTCTGTGTGTGTCCGTGTGTGTCCGTGTCTAACAGTAACAATCTTCTCTCAGTAACACAGATGTGTATATATGTGTTATTTGTTTCAGTATTTATTGTGTTTATTTTATAATATTGTTGTTTGTATGTATGCACCATCAACCAAGGCACGTTCCCAGTAACTACTACTAATATGTACATATACATATATATATATATATATATATATATATATATATATATATATATATATATATATATATATATATATATATACACACTACTACTACTACTACTACTACTACTAATACTGGCAATAACTGCCTCTCTGATCATCTGATCCATACACCGTCTCGCGCTGACCTCACCGCTGCAAGATAACAATGGATGCAGCCGGATGCTAACTGACAGCTGACGTTAGCACGTCCCGTTAGCCTCCATTAAAACACCGACTTACCGCTATCACGTTGACGAAGGTGGTTTTCCCCGAGTACTGCAGCCCCACCAGGGTCAGCTCCATCTCTTCTTTCCAGAAGAGCGCCTTGAACCAGTCCAGCAGTTTGTTAATTAGCGCTATCATCTTTGTCGTCTGATGCTAATGCTAAAGCTAGCTGCGGGGCGGCGGCTAGGTGGCTATGCTAGCTAGCTTCTCTCTTCTTCTTCAGTCTTTTTTTTTATTTTTTGGGACGCTGACAGTCACTGTGACAACCACGGACGGTTACAGCGAAACATACGACACCGGTCGACTCTGTATGAACCGGAGAAAATATGTAATAAGACGGTGTTTAAATGTCCGCTGTGTGTTTACTAGCTACGCCTTTTCCTTCCAGCGCCGTCAAGTCAAATATTACACATCGCACCACATCCGGTGCGGCCTTTCAAAATAAAAGAAAACGTTCGTCTTCGTTTTGTCGCTTAGTTTAAATCAGAAAGAAGATAGATAGAGGATATTTAATAACACGGTGTATTCAGGCTGTAGTTTGACGCGTTTGTTTAAGATTCATGTATTATATTGACCGTTACTAGCTACGTATTTTCCTACTAGCTCCATCAAGGCAGATATTGTACGTCAAACAACATCCGGTGTGGATTGTCAAAATAAAAAGGCTCGTCTTCGCTTAGTCAAATAAACATAATTTCCAAATTAGAACAGAAGATAAAATATATGACTTAATTGTCATTGGGTTAGGGTTAGGGTTGCAACCTCCTTATCAAAGCTTATGAAAAATAAGTAAATAAGTAGGAATAGGCTAAATAAATGAATACAAGTAAGTAAAACAGGTAAAAGTACAAATATGTAAACTTATATTGACAATTTCGATGTATTTCGGTTATTGAAGGTATTCGACCAAATGAATGTACATTTTTAAAACTGTTAATAAAAAAAGGTTGTCGGCTCTACTTCCTTTTTGGGTGGGGTTGATGGAAGAAGAAGAGTAAGAAGAGGAGAGAGACAAAGGTAAATACTGCTGTGTGATACCAACACTGCCCCCCCCCACCCTGGTGGTGACATGGGCTGATCATCTAAAACAGACACAGCCCCACCTGCTGGTGAGAAAGCAGAATTTACACATAAATGAATAGAGCTGAGACGCCATAACAGGGTGTGAAATCTCTGCTGGAAAACACACACACACGCAACTGCAGGAAGAAGAAGATTTTGGAAGATTTGAAACAGTCAAGAGAAGGGACAGTAACTCGGTGAGTCTTGCTTTTGAGAGACAATTTAGATACGAAGACAGATGGCTGAGAAAACTGCTCTTGTTGAAAGTTTCCTGAACTGCCATGTGTGTTCAGAGACTTTCAGAGATCCTGTGTCTCTGAGCTGCAACCACAGCTTCTGTTCAAGCTGCCTGCACACATTCTGGGAACAAGCTAACAACAAAAACTGTCCCATTTGTAAAACAAAGTCCTTAACGGATGAACCAGGAGTGAACTTTGCACTGAAGGAACAGGCTGACAACTTTGCTGGGAGACAGAAATCTGGATCATCTGAGACGGGAAAAGAAAAGGAGAAAGAGGAGAAGGTGTGTGATGAACATCCAGAAGTCCCTTATTGGTTCTGTAAGGATGAAGATAGAGCTGTGTGTCCTGTCTGTGAGTTTTCTCTCCACCACGGTCACACGGTGGTTCCTGTAGAACAAGCAGTCAGAGATCTGAAGGAGCAGCGGAAATCTGACTTACAGTCTCTGCAGGACAAGAGAGACAAACACAGACGAGTGGAGGAAACATACGATGAAATAAATCAACACTCCGAGAAGCAGCTGCTGTCTACAGAGAGGCAGATCAGAGCCGAGTTCAACAAGCTGCACCAGTTCCTGAAAGAGGAAGAGGAGTCCAGACTGGCAGCTCTGAGGGAGGAAGAGCAGCAGAGGGGGAAGACTGTCAGCAGAGAGATGAAGAGGATTGAGGAGCAGATCTCCTCTCTGTCAGACAGCATCTCTGCTGTGGAAGCAGACCTGCAGAAAGACAGCGTGGCGTTCCTCAGCAGTTATAAAGCCTCTCAGAGCAGAGCCAGAGTCCAGTGCTCGCTGTCAGATCCACAGCTGATCTCAGGAGCTCTGACAGATGTGGCCAAACATCTGGGCAACCTGTCCTTCAGAGTCTGGGAGAAGATGAAGGACAAGGTCCACTTCTGTCCCGTCATTCTGGACCCAAACACTGCAAACCCCCGTCTCTGTCTGTCTGATGATCTGACCAGTGTGAGATGTGGAGATACAGACCAGAAGCTTCCAGACAATCCAGAGAGACACACTTACTATGTCTCTGTTCTGGGCTCTGAGGGTTTCGGCTCAGGGAAACACAGCTGGGAGGTGGAGGTGGGAGATCATCCTGCCTGGACATTTGGTTTAGCCAAAGAGTCAGCTGACAGGAAGGGAAAAGTACATGCTTCACCAAAATATGGAATCTGGTGTTTGAAGTATCGCAGTGGAGAATACACTGATGGATCTGGTAAGACCCTCACAGTGAAGAAGAGTCTCCAGAGGATCAGAGTCCAGCTGGACTATGAGGGGGGGGAGGTGTCCTTCTACGACTCTGAAGACAAGACTCACATCTCCTCTCTCAGAGACACTTTCACTGAGAAACTCTTCCCTTGGTTCAGTATCGGATGGGCCGGTGATGCTAAAACTGCAGAAATCAAAATCTATCCAGCTGAGATTTCTCATGTTCAGGAAGGACGGAGAGCTCAGCGTAATTTATTAGGCTTCATGTGGTGGAGGGTTTAAGTTAGAGAGATCCAGGTTAAAGCAAAACACACCTCTGATAAATGAAAACACTAAGTACAACACTTTTGAACCATACGCCCGGCGCACGGACCCTTTTATCCACTGTTAAACTAGCAAAAGTGGATTTGGACACGCCCTAAACACACCTGCATCTACCTTTATCCCTAAAGAGGGGGCATTACTCATGTGCAGCGATGAATAAAGTGTCTGTTTCGTTAGTCTTTTGTACAACCAAAACCTATAGAGGGTTGTTCATAGGGCTGCATGATATGACCTAAAATCTAAATCACCATTAATTGCATATTTTACCTCGATAATGATAAATGAACAATAATTAATCACGTTATTCTAAAAATCATCTTTTCTGAAGCTATAATGTTTCCCGACGACGGACACTGCGGTTTTTTGGGGCACGAGTTGCTCAGTTGACTCTGACTCTGTGTTTGAGTTATCCTCCGTTATGCCTTCCATGCAGCTGATTGGTCCGGGCGAAGTCACGTGACTACACACGCAGTAGAATGTTTTTAAGGACAAAATAGGCCTATCAAATTAATTAATAATTATCGTGATGGGAAAAATACGTCGTTAACAGCTTCAGAATTTCGATGCCGATTTGTTGGTATGGTAACACTTGTGTTGGGAACTAGTTCAAAGTTCAGTTCACACATTTTAAAATGAACTAGTTCAGTTCATAGTTCATACTTCAACATTATGAACTACGTTCACAGTTCCAAAAATGAACTTATTTCATAGATCTTTTTTTCCATATGTTGCTTCAGTTCAACGAGCCGTTTCAGGTTTGCTGTGAAGTGCTGATTTTCTTTTTGAGAATTTTGTTATGACATGTCAGATTTTTCCATCCTCAGCGACTTCGTCATCAAACTGGTTTAAATGATCATACGAAGCCTCCGCGCTGCTTTCTGATTGGATGACGCATGTGGTGGTGAGACGCTTGCGGCTGGTGTTGCCAGATTGGGTGTTTTTTCCGCTACATATGAAGGCCTGTTTACGGTGTGTTTTAGCCCTGGTTTTGGCCTGGAAGGCTCTATAGAAATCTGGCGCCCTATTGGACGAAGTTAAAGTGAGAGAGCGTGGCGTTCACAGACTCCAGAATGAAGGAGTTCCCGTTAATCAGGCAGTAATATGGTACGTTCAGTTCATCAGGCGGTAATACGGTACGTTCAGTTCACGTTCACCCAAAATATGAACGAGTTCATGAACTATCGTTCGGTGAACGCGTTCCAGCACAACACTGGTAACACTTGTGCTTACAGTATTTCTGAATTGCTACAACAATTTTTTGTTTGAATGTTTCTCTAGCTTTCTCAAAACCTTAAACACAAATCACCAAACTTAAGCTACACTGTCAAAACCTTTGACTTGTCTTGCTATATCAAACAATTGCTTCAGAACTATGTTATCTTTACCCAAAACCAAACACTGTTTTCAGATATCTCACACACACACACACACACACACACACACACACACACACACACACACACACACACACACACACACATCCAGCTAATGCATAAACACTACACAGCAGTCATTACACACTACAGAGATAAATGCAAAACACTGCACTCAGGGCAGAGCAGGGGAAAAATTATATTTATTATGAAGTACTTGCACAATACTGCACACATAAATGTAGTCACAAACAAAATATGCAGCAGATCGATGTGTTGGAATCATTCTGCCTCAGCATCATGCCTCTGGGCATGGTCAGGCCACAGGACCTCATCAACGACACAGGATATCCTGTCCCTCGCTAAACAACGGGGAAAGAATCCTTTAGCTTGCCGAATCCAACTTTGAATCGCTTCCACTCCAGTGATGTCACATGCTGCATCCATTGACTGAATGAGACTAAATGTAAATGTACTATGGCACATCGACCAATAATGTTGTGGCCTCTCCTTCTCCTCTTGGTGAGATTGAAGCCAGCTTCATCCAAGAAGATGCACTCATGAGGCCTCTCCATGGAATCCAGTTGAAATGTTCTCTATAGAAATGACCAAAAAATTATTTTTTAAGTAACGTAAATGACATAGCATTCCAGGCTTCATGCCTCTGTATACATGTGCTGCATTACATTCAACACAGTAAAGCTGTACAGTAACTCAATAGTGCTGTATAATCTCTGGACATGATTACTTACTTGTACATATTGATATCGTAGCTCTTTTCCCCTTTCAGAATTTCTCTCAAATTTGAACTATTTTGGTATTATGGCAAAGCATACTAAAGATGAGAGTGCTTTTCATTATGCCCACCAGTGTGTGTGGATGTTGATGGCGCAGTGGATATTACACATGCCTTTGGTGTGGGAGATCTGGGTTTGATTCCCACTGCGATATATCAACCAATGTGTCTCTGAGCAAGGCACTTAACCCATAGAGGTGCGCAACCTCTGACATATATAAGCAATTGTAAGTCGCTTTGGATAAAAGGGTTAGTTAAATGACATGTAATGTGTGTAGTTGGTTAGACACAAATCTGGTAGTATGAGTGAAGTGTGTGCTATTTGGTGCAAAAGTTATATGAAGTTTTGGTTGCAGTCCTTTATTTTGCAGAATATATGATGAGGTATTTTGCAGTGGTTTTGTGAAATGTGTTTTGATAAAACCAGCCTAGTTTGCAAAATTGTGTTTTAGCAATTGGAAAAAAACTGTAAATACATTACATTAAAATTCGTGCTCACCACCACGAAACCCCCCCCGACATAATCGGGTCCTGTACACGAATTAATACATTACATAATGTGACCATTTCATGACCTGCTGTGAGACTGGGTTGGAGCATTTTACATTCCTCATCACACTACAGGCAAAAACAGCTTTTACTTTACAGGTTTGGAGCTCTTTATCTTCCATAACATGTCTTCTATCAGACTAGTGGAAAGAGAACATTTATGTTACTACACTTTGTCAATTTGGGTCTGTAGATTTCTCCTAACTTCACCCTAAGTGAGCATTAACTACAGCCCTCCGGTTGTTGGTTCTACTTCCTGTTTGGGTAAGGGTTGATAGAGGAAGAAGAGGAGACAGACAGAGGAAGATACTGCTGTGGGATTCAAACACTGCCTCCTGGTGGTGACCCAACGTACTGACAGTTATTGTGAGAAACAGCCTGAAGCTGAGACATTTGTAAGCTATACTTACTAATCAATATTGGTGCCAATGCGAACAATTATTAATCATTAAAGTTACTTATAAAGCAAATAAATCCCAACACAGTTTCAATTTGTATGTTGTGATATTTTATTGAATCGATCAACAGATTCATTGATAACAGAAACAGATTTAAACAATCTTAATGTCAATATATTTTATGGAAAAATAAAATGTATTAAACAATTTCTGCAGTTTTCAGACATTTAAAGAACCACAAACAAGGAAGTAGACGAAGTTTTGTGTAAAACCCAGAATATGTAGCAAATAGCAGGAGAATAATGACATCAACATTCACTGGTTGGTCTCTGTGTGTGTGTGTGTGTGTGTGTGTGTGTGTGTGTGTGTTTTCCATCTCTTTACACACAAATGAGATCCAACCAGTCCCCCGTTCCACTTCATCGTATGGTAGAGTAATGCATACACTCAAATTCTGAACTTATATAGTACTCAAATAACCCTAATGCTAACTTTCTGTGTGTCCTGAGTCTAATACACACTCAGGTTCCTGAACTTATAAGGTGATCAGAGCTTGAGCTAATCTAACTGTGTGTTCCCAAATCTATATATATTCAGGGGATACACTATAATAATGAGAATAACACATCTAGAATATAGAAATATTTCTACACTTTCTGGGATTTAAAATAAAAATCTATTTGACAAAATAACATTCATGTTTAAACTTAAGTTTGTTGCTCATCTTTGGAAAATAAACTTCTTATTTAAATGATCTCAGAGAATCTACTCGTCCCAGTTCTTGCAGCAGATTTACACCAAAAATATTTAGTATATTAAACAACAAAAGATGAATATGTTCCCTTAAGAGAGCAGTATGTAGTTTAACCCTCCTTCCTATCAGAAATTTGGGCTCTCTTTCAAACAATTGTCCCCCCCAAAAAAATAAATAAAGTGGATGTTCACTACAACGCTCTTCACAAGTTAAATGTGTGTTTATTAAATTTTATAGCATTTGAATAAAAAACAATTAATGAAATAACTTTGAAAAAAGTGACAAAATGTTAAAAAGTGACAAAAATTTCAAAAAAGTGAAACAAATGTTAAAAAAGTGACAGAAAAGTGACAAAAATTGATAAAAGTTTCAAAAAAGTGACAAACGTGTTAAAAAAGTGACTACAATTTCAAAAAAATTGACAAAATTGTTAAAAAAGTGAAAAAATGAGACAAAAACATCGGGGAAAGCCACAAAAGTGTCTGAAAAGACGACCAAAACGTTGATAGAGGTTTTCGACTCAGAAAAACTAAAAGTTGCATGTCGGGAGGACAACACCAGAGTTAAACAACAACGGAGGAATGTGCTCCATCCTGTAGTTAATAAAACAGACCAGATCTTCTGGATCTCTCTAACTTAACCCCTCCACCACATGATCTCTCTCCGTCCTCCCTGAACATCACACAGAAATCTCAGATGGACACATTTTGATTTCTGCAGTTTTAGCATCACCAGCTGACCCAATATTAAACAAAGGGAAGAGTTTCTCAGTGAAAGTGTCTCTGAGAGTGCAGATGTGAGTCTTGTCTTCAGAGTCGTAGAAGGACACCTCCCCCCCCTCATAGTCCAGCTGGACTCTGATCCTCCGGAGACTCTTCTTCACTGTGAGGGTCTTGCATCCATCCGTGTATTTTCCACTGCGATGTAATAAATACCAGGTTCCATATTTTGGTGAATGTATTCGCTCTCCCTTCCTGTCAGCTGACTCTTTAGTTAAACCCACAAACCAGTGAGGATGATCTCCCACCTCCACCTCCCAGCTGTGTTTCCCTGAGCTGAAACCCTCAGAGCCCAGAACATCTGGATACCTGCTGTGTCTCTCTGGATTTTCTGGAAGCTTATGGATTGTGTTTCCACGTCTCACACTTGTCAGATCATCAGACAGATAGAGACTGTCGTATGCAGTGTTTGGGTCCAGAATGACGGGACAGAAGTGGACCTTGTCCTTCATCTTCTCCCAGACTCTGAAGGACAGGTTGCCCAGATGTTTGGCCACATCTGTCAGTGCTCCTGAGAGCAGCTGTGGATCTGACAGCGAGCACTGGACTCTGGCTCTGCTCTGAGAGGCTTTATAACTGCTGAGGAACGCCACGCTGTCTTTCTGCAGGTCTGCTTCCACAGCAGAGATGCTGTCTGACAGAGAGGAGATCTGCTCCTGAATCCTCTTCATCTCTCTGCTGACAGTCTTCCCCCTCTGCTGCTCTTCCTCCCTCAGAGCTGCCAGTCTGGACTCCTCTTCCTCTTTCAGGAACTGGTGCAGCTTGTTGAACTCGGCTCTGATCTGCCTCTCTGTAGACAGCAGCTGCTTCTTGGAGTGTTGATTTATTTCATCGTATGTTTCCTCCACTCGTCTGTGTTTGTCTCTCTTGTCCTGCAGAGACTGTAAGTCAGGTTTCCGCTGCTCCTTCAGATCTCTGACTGCTTGTTCTACAGGAACCACCGTGTGACCGTGGTGGAGAGAAAACTCACAGACAGGACACACAGCTCTATCTTCATCCTTACAGAACAAATAAGGGACTTCTGGATGTTTATCACACACCTCCTCCTCTTTCTCCTTTTCTTTTCCTGTCTCAGATGATTCAGATTTCTGTCTCCCAGCAAAGTTATCAGCCAGTTCCTTCAGTGCAAAGTTCACTCCTGGTTCATCCGTTAAGGACTTTCTTTTACAAATGGGACAGTTTTTGTTGTTAGCTTGTTCCCAGAATGTGTGCAGGCAGCTTGAACAGAAGCTGTGGTGGCAGCTCAGAGACACAGGATCTCTGAAAGTCTCTGAACACACATGGCAGTTCAGGAAACTTTCAACGAGAGCAGTTTTCTCAGCCATCTGTCTTCGTATCTAAATTGTCTCTCAAAAGCAAGACTCACCGAGTTACTGTCCCTTCTCTTGACTGTTTCAAATCTTCCAAAATCTTCTTCCTCCTGCAGTCGTGTGTGTGTTTTCCAGCAGAGATCTCACACCCTGTTATGGACTCTCAGCTCTATTCATTTATGTGGAAATCAGCTTTAAGTTTCACTTTCCATCCTTTAAAGTACTGTGAATAACTGACAGCTGACATGCTGCTTTCTCACCACCAGGTGGTGCTGTTTCTGTTTTAGATGATCAGCATATGTCACCACCAGGGGGCAGTGTTGTTATCACACAGCAGTATTTACCTTGATCTGTCTCATCTTCTTCCTCACCTTCTTCCTCGTGTAGGATGCCAGCAGTTTAGAAGTTGCTAAGCGTATTACTGCCCTCCACAGGTCAATGTTAGAATTAGATTCCTACATACAGTCCTGTATCATGCAGGAATTTAATAACTGCCTTGGATATCAGCTGATATTTGTCACTGTGTCCAAACAAAGATAAAACAGAAAAAGCCTCAACTCCAAGTCCTGTCTGACAAACTTTTCTTTCTGCCCTTTACTTCTTACATTCTAGGAAAACACGCTTCACTGACTTCCACATTCACACAAAACCACAAACATGTATTCCTATCTTCAGGTTGTATAGACCAGTGTTTCTCAAATCGGGGTACGTGTCCCCCTAGGGGTACTTTGGAGAACTGCAGGGGGTCCGTGTCCCCCTTGGGTCCCCACCACACTGTTGAGCACTATATAACCCCACAACAATTCACAGAAAAATGACAAAAACTTTTTTTAAAGCGCCAAAGAAGTCGTGAAAAGTTGCAAAAGTGTCAAAAAAGCAACCACAAATTTCAAAAAGCCAAAAAAGGGAACGAGAAGGTCTAAACAATTGCAAAAAAATAAAAAAAAATTTGAAACAAATGTCTAAAAAGGGAAAGAAAAAGTGCAGGCCCATTTTAAAACAACTGCCTAACTTCATATGTGTAGTTCATGACTCAATTCAAGCAGGATAAAAAGTTATTACAAAACAAGCTGCAAACTCACAAAACAGATTTTTTTTTAAAGTCTCGTGGTTGAAACAGGAAGGGGCGGGACTTCCCCTCTCTTTTTAAATCAGCCTTTGAAGTAATTAATGTCTTTACATATAAATATCTGTATGAAAACACACACAATGCCTGTCACACAATATTAATTTTTATTTTATTTCATTAGATGTAAATATTGAAATCGGCATTTTCCATTTTGTGTTTTTTTCTACTTTGATTCAGTTCAGTTTTCGGAGACTTTCAGTCCGGTGTCAACGTGATTTTCTGGATTTTCATAGCCTCTGCTGTGCCGGTTCTTCAAGATCTCTGTGCACTGATCTGGACCCCGCAGGTATTTGGGGTTCCTGTGTGATCCTCCAACTTCTGAGACAGCTGGTTTCCCAAATTCTCCGTCTGTGCGTGGATAAAGTCTTTGGGTTCAGCTGCTTTGCCATTTTTCTGGTTCTGTTTAATACTTCTGGTTCTACAACTTGTTGGTTCTGTTTGGTGTCAGTTCTTCTGAGTCTGTGTTTTATCCAGCTGGAGGTTCTGCAGATGTTCGGTGACTTGGTCCTTTGGGTTCTGGTTCTGCTCCTGGTTAAGGGGAAACACGGTGTTTAACTGTTGCACAGCTGCTACTGAAAACAAAAGTCCAAACAGCTACCACAAGACTTTCTGATCTGAAGGTTTGGTTAATTTTAGCCAAATAAAACTACGTTTTTAAAGTCAGGGAAAGATCGCTAAAACTGTGTGATTAAAGATTGCTGAAAATATGTGGTTAAGTTTGGGAACAGCAAGCCAAAACTAAGAGATTAAGGTAGGAAAGAAATTGCTAACACTATATGATTAAGGTCGGGGAAAGATGGCTAAAACTAGGGGGTTAGGGTTGGAGAAAGATGGCTGAAACTAGAGAGTTAGGGTTGGAGAAAGATGGCTAAACTAGAGAGTTAGGGTTGGAGAAAGATGCCTAAAACTAGGGGTTAAAGTTGGAGAAAGATGCCTAAAACTAGGGGGTTAAGGTTGGAGAAAGATGGTTAAACTAAAGAGTTAGGGTTGGAGAAAGATGGCTAAAACTAGGGAGTTAGGGTTGGAGAAAGATCCTTAAAACTAGAGGGTTAGGGTTGGAGAAAGATATATAAAACTAGAGGGTTAAGGTTGGAGAAAGATGACTAAAACTAGAGAGTTAGGGTTGGAGAAAGATGGCTAAAACTAGGGAGTTAGGGTTGGAGAAAGATGGCTAAAACTAGGGGGTTAGGGTTGGAGAAAGATGGCTGAAACTAGAGAGTTAGGGTTGGAGAAAGATGGCTAAAACTAGAGAGTTAGGGTTGGAGAAAGATGCCTAAAACTAGGGGTTAAGGTTGGAGAAAGATGCCTAAAACTAGGGGGTTAAGGTTGGAGAAAGATGGTTAAACTAAAGAGTTAGGGTTGGAGAAAGATGGCTAAAACTAGGGAGTTAGGGTTGGAGAAAGATCCTTAAAACTAGAGGGTTAAGGTTGGAGAAAGATGACTAAAACTAGAGAGTTAGGGTTGTAGAAAGATTGCTAAAACTAGAGAGTTAGGGTTGGAGAAAGATGGCTAAAACTAGGGAGTTAGGGTTGGAGAAAGATCCTTAAAACTAGAGGGTTAGGGTTGGAGAAAGATATATAAAACTAGAGGGTTAAGGTTGGAGAAAGATGACTAAAACTAGAGGGTTAGGGTTGGAGAAAGATGGCTAAAACTATGGGGTTAAGGTTGGAGAAAGATGGCTGGTACCTGGCGGTGTTGTAGCTGGGAGCTGTACTGGGCCAGTGTGGAGTACAGGAATTGGTACTGCTCTGTAGTCTGGATCATACCACCCCTGCACAGGATGGGGGGAACTACAGGTTAAACATGCTACATTTAGAGAATAAACAAAAGCTACACCACAGAGAGAGCGAGAGAGAGACCAAGAGAGAGAGATTGAGAGAGAGAAAGACCAAGAGAGAGAGAGAGAGAGAGAGAGAGAGAGAGAGAGAGAGAGAGAGAGAGAGAGAGAGAGAGAGAGAGAGAGAGAGAGAGAGTTGATAGTTTATATACCTGTCGAGTCGAAGCTGACAGACTGTCTCCAGGATGTCGACCTGACCGGTTTCTCTGAGCTGCTGACAGCCGATGCTGCTGACGATGAAACAACCTGTCCGCCCGATACCTGCACTGAAAGGAGAGGACACAGGAGACAAGGAGAGGAGACAAGGAGAGGAAACAAAGAGACGAGATAGCTTATAGTAGGCGCCATACAAGAATGTTTCAGTATGCCTATTTTTTATCCTAAATGTATCCGATTTTTTCTGTCAGGTTTGTTCGTGCAAGTGTTCCAGGTCAGAGAATGTTTAAACTGTTAATCTAACTATAAATCAAGGCAGGGCTTGACATGAACTTTTTGAGGCACTTGTCCTTTGGACAAGTACATTTACGTTTCACTTGTCCATGAACAAAAGTCACTTGTCCGGGTAAAGATTCATCATTTTATAATTTTTTTTGTGTTTTGCTAATGCAGAATTTGAAGAAAACATTGAAAGCATCCAAACACTATCAACATTAATACAATTCAGTTTAAACAGTAAAAACAAATGTGTCCCAAGAACAGATTTCCCCTTCAACAAGAAAAAAGGATCTCCAGACTCCATAATACAAAGTTATACTTTGCACGCTGGTGTGCAGAAGTTAATATATTGAGATTCTAAGTGAATATTTTAAAGTTTCTCATTACTTTCAGATTCCTAGTCAATATTCTAAGTTACTATGTCAATATATTGAGATATTCTGAGTTACTAAGTCAATATATTGAGATACTGAACCAATATGTTGAGTTACTAAGTCAATATATTACGATACTAAACCAATATATTGAGATTAAGTCAATATTTTATAGTGTCTCATTACTTTGATATTCTTTGTTTATATTCTGAGATACTGAGTCAATATATTGAGATACTAATTCAATATTTTGACCAGAGGTAGTGGTGACTTGAACTTATACTATATCTAAAATAATTTTGTAGACATAACAATGGATTTTGCCACTAAATGTTGGTGTCAGCGTGTTTTTTTTTTTTTTTTTCTACAATTTCACTTACCAAGGGATCCTTTAAAACGGTGTAGCTACTTTACAGTTGATAATTACCTGATATTTAATCCGCTACAAACGAGTAGCGGAGCAGCTAGTAACGTTACGAGGCAGAGAGCCAGCCGTCAAGAGTCAAATTAACTTCATGCTTCATCCGCACAAAGCACACTTCTATCGCCACGGTGACAGCTTTATTCGCCTCGTTTTCTGTGAGCGATGTGGGGGCGGGGTAACGTTAAAGCGTAGTTAGCATGCTAACGTTAGCTAACTAACACCGGCTGCCTGGCTTGCTGGTTCCGCCGTGCTTTCATGCTGTATCGCTTACAGAGAATGAGCAGAACAGAGGGCTGGGTCTAACGTCAGTGGGCTGGGTCTAACCTCAGTGGGCTGGGTCTAACGTCAGCGGGCTGGGTCTAACGTTAGTGGGCTGGGTCTAACGTCAGCGGTCCGCTCTCCCGCTGCTGCTGGGTCTAACGTTAGTTAATGTATTTGTTTCAAATCGGTAAAGTAAAATCTGTAACATAAACGGAATGAGTGGCACATAAT
>NC_041337.1:37412428-37434928 GCF_004354835.1 Perca flavescens | reverse complement strand
CCTATTTCTAGCATGCAGGTGTTTTCTGAGGCAGTGTGCAAGCTCTAACCTGTTACCATGGGAGCCCAAATCAACACGCTCACCCCACCCAGCCAGTGTGCAGGAGGCCTTACCCTTCTACCCTTAAAGGGAAACTTTGAATTCAGAAGATATTCATTCAACAGTTGAAGTAGCTGCAAGCCGTGCTGTTCAGGAAATATGATTTTTATTGTAAAGCACTCTGTAACTTTGTTTTGAAAGGTGCGATATGAATAAAGTTTTTAACATTGATAACAGTAATGATTTTAAGTTTTTGTTTGTGCCTTAAAGCCTTTTAGAACATGTTTTAAATCAAATACCTTCTCAGACCTTGTTTGTGATGAAATGAATGAATGTTAGAGTCTGACCCTGATGTAGTTGGCGTTGATGTAGCCATCTGGCCCCGCCTCTTCCTCCAGGCTCCTCAGGACCACCCGGCTCTCAGGGTCTGAACAACAAACAAACAACAAACAACAAACAACAAACAACAAACAACAAACAATAAACAACAAACAACAAACCACGGTGATGAAGAAAAACAAATAAAGAGTGAAAACTGCGTCTGCTGTGTTTCTAGGGCTGCACGATATTTGCAATAACGTTGTTAAATATCTTAATAAGAAGGACTTTTATTACTAGACAGACAGACAGACAGACAGACAGACAGACAGAGACACAGACAGATAGACAGACAGACAGACAGACAGAAATCATTTCCGCCTATCTTTTACTGAACAAATTTAACATTGACTTGAATACAAAAGGCTGAACTTAAAAAGAATAAGTTACATTTCAAAGTGCAGTTATCTGCTCATATTTTCTTTGAACTGACACAAATAATCTCTGAGTGTCTATCACAATACGTTGCAGTGTTTTGTAAGTTGATATGGCTGAGATGCTGAGATAAGGACATATTGTGCAACCCTAGTTTCTGCTGAAAGAGGAGGAGGTTACTGACTGGGCAGGATGCTCTTGTATCTGTCTTTGATCACGTGTCCAGGAACATCGAGCTCTGCAGCGCTCACGAAGTTCGGAGGGATCTTCTGCAGAGGAGACAGAGACGGGTAGCACGTTAAAACAAACGCACACCCACAGACAGACAGGTAGACAGAGAGAGAGAGACAGACAGACAGACAGACAGACAGACAGACAGACAGAGAGAAAGACAGGCAGAGACAGGTGACAGTCTGTCTCTCTGTCCCCTTATCTCACACAGGGAAACAGATGTGTTGTGCAGAGATGGAAAGTAACTAATTACAATTATTCACTTTAGTGTAACTGAGTAGTTTTTTGAGTGTATTTTTACTTTTTAAAGTAGTTTTTTTTAATCTGTAATTTTACTTTTACTTCAGTATGTTTTGTTTGAAGTATTGTACTTTGCTATATTTTAAATTTTTACAGAGTAAATGAAGTAAATAAAAAAAGCTCTCTAACGTTGTTTTGTATCTATCAACAAACTAAAATTGAAAGCAGCTTTGTGGCGTTTCAAATTACAAAAGACTGATTTAATAAAAAAGTTAATATAAAAATGTATATCTCCAGTATAACTACTGCTAAAAATTAAATACGTAACTTCTATTCTGAGTAGATTTTTATACCAGTAATTTTACTTGTAGTTCTTTAAAAGTTCTTTAAAGTAAGACTACTTTTAACTATAACATTTTTGTATTCTTTCAACCTCTAGTGTTGTGTTGGAAAGTTAGCTGGTACTCTACCTTCAGTGAGAAACGTTACCTGGTACTCTGCGTTCAGTGAGAAACGTTACCTGGTACTCTGCGTTCAGTGAGAAATGTTACCTGGTACTCTGCGTTCAGTGAGAAACGTTACCTGTTACTCTGCGTTCAGTGAGAAACGTTACCTGGTACTCTGCGTTCAGTGAGAAACGTTACCTGGTACTCTGCGTTCAGTGAGAAACGTTACCTGGTACTCAGCCTTCAGTGAGAAACGTTACCTGGTACTCTGCGTTCAGTGAGAAACGTTACCTGGTACTCTGCGTTCAGTGAGAAACGTTACCTGGTACTCTGCGTTCAGTGAGAAACGTTACCTGGTACTCTGCCTTCAGTGAGAAACGTTACCTGTTACTCTGCGTTCAGTGAGAAACGTTACCTGGTACTCTGCGTTCAGTGAGAAACGTTACCTGGTACTCTGCGTTCAGTGAGAAACGTTACCTGGTACTCTGCGTTCAGTGAGAAACGTTACCCGGTACTCTGAGTTCAGTGAGAAACGTTACCTGGTACTCTGCGTTCAGTGAGAAACGTTACCTGGTACTTTGCGTTCAGTGAGAAACGTTACCTGGTACTCTGCGTTCAGTGAGAAACGTTACCTGGTACTCTGCGTTGAGCGTGTGCGTGTCCGCGGCGGCGTCCTGCAGCGCAGCGTGATTAAGTGGGCGGGACGACGTGTGAAGCAGCTGGAGCCAGACCTCCTTCGGGGTGGAGACAGAACACACAGGCTCCGCCCCCAGGCTGCTCACGTCCAATAGCAGCGAGAGGTTGGAGCCCCGCCTACGGAAAGAGCCAATCAAAGAAACAGAATGATGATGAGGATGTTCAGGGCCACGTTCAGCCCCGAAATAACACAGCAACACGTTTGTTTAAACTGACACGGACGTGCGTTGAACACCCTGTTCTGTGTTTTTACTACCACGAGTTTACAGACACGTCTCTGCTGATTGGGTATCACCTGGGGCCCGGCCAATAAACGAGAGACACACCCACCAGACCAGAGAAAACAGAACTCAAAGCTCGTCGCACACCGTTTAATCCTTGTCGTGTCTTCCCGTCGAACATACATTTTTTTTGGGTTAAAATTTAAAATTAAAACAAAAACAAAAAAAAATGTCAACGTTTCGGTCGTCTTTTTTAAGATTTTGTTTATGGCATTTAGGCTTTTAATGACAGGACAGCTTAGAAATTAAAGGGGGAGGGGGGCATGACATGCAGGAAAGTGCTGCAGGTTGGAACTGACTCTACCACTAGGCCATCCAGGCACCCAGTTTTTGTCACTTTTTCCAATGTCTTTGTCGACTTTTTCAGCACTTTTTTACGTTTTTGAAATTTGTTTCGACATTTTTGTCACTTTTTATTTCAGTTTATTTCTCCCTGAATGCAAAACGGGCTCACTGCAGTTCGTGAAATGGTCATGTTATTTTTAATCTATTGATTCGTGTTCACAGGGATGTTTTTATCGTTTTTTTTGTGGTGGCCAGCACGAAATGGGAACCATCTATACAGAGGTTGGGTTTAGGAAAAGATTAACGGGGAAAGCAAACGCCACACGTGGGAAGCGATCCCCGGTCTCTGAATTGTTTGACCCGGATGGTTATCTGGAGTACCGGCAGATTTCCTAGCTGCATGGGCTGCATGCCGTTCAAAAGCTATTTTGTTTTGATTGGCCCACTGGTTTGTCTTTCATCTCAACACTGGCCAATCACATCCTACTCTTGCCCACCGCCGTCCAACCATAGAGACAGAGTGCATTTAAGTCCCGCCCCCACCGACGGGGTAAACAACTCCACACACTCGAGCTTTCTGATGCATCGACATTAAACTAACGATATAACACAAGTTGCATGATATCAAAATGCAGCTTTAGCTGAACTTACAGACTTGTTACTGGTTTACTGTACAAGACATCCTGATGACAGCCAGGCTCCATCCTCAACCTTTAGCCATCTAACCACCAGGAGCTCAGTGAGACATTATCATACTATCTTACTGACTGTGTGTGTGTGTGTGTGTGTGTGTGTGTATTTCTCACCTCTCCTGCAGGCGGACCGAGACTTTGCGAGAAGGTGTAGTTATGGGTGGAGGCGTGATCGGCTCCTCAGGAAGAGGGGAGGCCGGGCCGACTGCTGACATACTCACAGTGTGTGTGTGTGTGTGTGTGTCTGTGTGTGTGTGTTTGTGAGTCTGTGAGTGTATGTGTGTGTCTGTGTGTGTGTGTGTGTGTGTGTGTGTGTGTGTGTGTGTGAGTCTGTGTGTGTCTGTGTATGTGTTTGTGAGTCTGTGTGTGTCTATGTGTATGTGTTTGTGAGTCTGTGTGTGTCTATGTGTATGTGTTTGTGAGTCTGTGTGTGTCTATGTGTGTGTGTTTGTGAGTCTCAGCTGTTCATCACAACACCATGCTGTAGGAAAGAGAAGAGACAGATTGTATGATTTAAATTACAATAGATTGTTTTTATGAATGAAACTCCAGGCCTGTGTTTGTGTGATACACATCCTGTAGTTTAACATGTTAGTACCAAGCATAATCACTAATGAAACCTGTTTGTACATGAATACATTTAGTACAGGTGTTTATCACACTCATTAGTCCTCAGGCTGGAGCTGTGTGCAGCGCTGCATGTAAACAATCACGCATTCACAATCTTTCTTAAACTGCCAAGATGGACAAGTGCAAGGCGTGCGTTGGTGACTAGTTATGTTCCAACCTTTCATGCTTCGTTGAGGAATCTTATGAATAAATGTATATGTGGATAACTTATTCAAAGCATTTATTTATAATGTCTTTAACCCTCCTGATGTCCACGGGTCAAATTTGACCCATTTTCAAAAGGTTTCTATATCAGAAATTTGGGTTTTCTTTCAAACAAATTGTCCAAAAAAAATAACATAGGTGGTTCCCTACAACGTTCTTAACTCGTTAAATAAATAATCAGTTCACTACTTTCATTGAATTTTTTTATTTTTAGTTTTAGTCAATTTTATAGCATTTGAAGAAAGAAAAAAATAAAAGAACATTGAAAAAAGTGACAAATGTTAAAACAAAAAAAAACAATCTTTAAGACTTTGGGAAAAAACCCACAAAAACATCAAAAGGCTCAGAAAAAACGTTGAAAAAAAAGTGAAAAAACCAACGGGGAAAGCCGCAAAAGACGACCAAAAAGTTGATAAAGGTTTGTCATTAAAAATTTTGACTCAGAAAAACAAAAAGTTGCAGATTGACGGGAAGACACCACGCACACACAGAGACACGCACACACACACACACACACACACACACACACACACACACACACACACACACACACACACACACACACACACACACACACACACACACACACACACACACACACACACACACACACACACACACACACACACACACACACACACACATAGACACGCACACACACACAAACACACACCTTTTATCAACATTTCTGACATACTCAACACGTAGTCAACAGACTAGAATATATAACCAACAAAGGAATAAAGAAAAGAAAGAGGATGAAATGAGCCAAAAGATCAAAGAAGACTCCTCCCCTGACTATTATCCAAGAAGGAAATGGCTGCAGGTATAGAGGAGGACCTGTACCTGTTACTCCTTACAGATAGACATCTTAGATGGGAGCCAAGGACTGAAAGTCAGGGAATAAGAGGTGGGAACTGTCGGAGCGAATAGCATTAGCTTTCCTGACTCTCTGTCCATCAGCAGGTAAACACAGTGATAGAGTCTACTCACTGTTCTGTTCTCTCTCTCTCTCTCGTCTTGTTTCAACTCAAACTTCTGTCTGTTCTGCTCTCGCTCGATGGTTTTGTCACTAAAGACCTTCCGTACTGAATGAAATGTTAACTCGTGGGTCGCTGCAGGCCAATCCGGTTGTTTTTGCCTAAATTAAAGAAGCTTGACATGACGAGTAAATTAGTGATGCGTTGACGAAGCACTCGGTGAGGACTCATGACATAGCGAATGACCATGGGGACCCTTTCTAAAACTACTATTTCTAAATGAGCTAGAGACATGGTTTCAACTCCAAAATTTCTTTTTTGTTTCTGGGATCCTGAAAATCACTTAAAATGTTAGGATTTCACAAATAAAGGTCAAACCTGACTTTCACCAACCCTATGGGGACACATGGCAAATTCTTTTAATATTTATAATATTTATACCCCCATTCCATTGAAATACTCCTCCTTCTATTATATAAATTTTTTTTTCAGCTATAAAGACCTCATATTTACTTTTATCACTCGTTGTTGTATATTACAGGTGAAATAATTAAAGTAGCCACCAGGTGGCGCTTCCATAGTTTTTGTTTTTATGTTTTGATGCTCCTCTTGCCTGTCTTAAGTTTGTTTTGGCCATTTAATGTCACAAATGTTTTCTGATTCTGCAAGGGTGGACAAGCTGGTTTAAAGAGAGTAGCTCTGCTCCATAAACAGACCTGCTATGCCCTATCCTCCACTCAAACTCAGACTACTGACATCACAATAAAACCGCTGATCATATTTAGACCCTATATACCCTCATTGATAAACATATAAAAAAGAATATACATGCTTTTTTATTTACTTTCAAAAAAGCTTTAGTGTATATTTGACACAAGACTGTTCTACAAAGCTACTGAAAGTAATGTAAAGGGCATTTTAATGACTTTTTAATGAACACAGGACTTTGTATGCTGTACGAAAATGTAAAAACAAAATGCCAATTAGAATTTGGCTAAAACTCATTTGAGTTGTGTGTTTGAACCAAGTGCACTCCATACCAGCGAGGTGGGGGTCCGGTCCACTTACAAAACAAGAATTGAATCAATAATATAACACACTATCTTGCATGCAGAGTTCTGTAAGCTTCTCCTACATGTCGAGAGGAAAACTAAATATAATGCAAAGAGGCTGAATTAGGCCAGTTTATCAGAATTTAAAACCAAAAATAAGCAATTAAATTTTGGACACATCTAAACATAGTGACCCCCTCTCATATTATCAAGTGCCAAGAGATGAACAAAAATGGACACCCGCTTACCCAGCTGAGTTCACAAACCTGTTCCACCAAAGCATCAGGAACATAACCAACAACTCAACTAGATTACACCACAGCTTAAACAAAACTACATCATCTATTTTCCAATAGATGATGTAGTTTTGTTTAAAAACTACATGTTTTGTTGCTCTAAATCAACCGGACACCATAGCAGATTATTTGAGCATGGTTACGGATCGGCACAGTACAGACTGAGTGCGCACAGCCTTGCCATTGAAAACAGGTGACAAAGGAAAACCTGGCTCCCTGTAGAGCAAAGGCTCTCCACTGATTTCACCCTTAGTGAGCCTAAAACAGAGCCAAACTTCCTCACTTAACATGTCAAATATATAAACATTTGGAAAATATATTTCCAAAGAATATATATAAGAACCAAAAGGTTTTCTATAGCTCTCAGATTAAATTAAATTACCAGTCCTACTAGGAGAAGACACTAAGAGCTGTGAGCAGGCAGCAGTCTGTGTTGCTTCCATAAATCGAGGGACAGTGAGTGACAGCAGTCACCTGCACCTTGTACTTGTTTTGTTAATTTTTCTTTGTTTCCTGTCAGTATTGTTCCAACCAACCTTTGACTTGTAGTACTTTATATATTCTAGTTCATTCAGGAAATGCCACAGAAGCAATGGTGTTTACATTGCAGATTAACTTTATTATCACAACTCATCCATATACAAATTCATTTGTCCTGGCTCTTTGCTTCCTTCTCCTTCACCTCTTTCTCTTACTTCCTACAAACCTGTCTGTCTCTGCCGACCTCGATTTCTCTCTACAAACCTTTCTCTCTCTCTCTGTACGTGTTTCTCTCTCTTTACCTCGGTTTCTTATTTTAAAAAATGTTCAGGAACACTTTCTCTTTCTACACACCCATCTATCTCTCCCTACATAGTCTCTCTCTCTAATATACATACCTGTCTCACTCTCTAATCTACATACCTGTCTCACTATTTAATCTACATACCGGTCTCTCTCTACATACCTGTCTCTCTCCTTTCTACATACCTGTCTCTCTCTACATACCTGTCTCTCTCTACCTACATACCTGTCTCTCTCATTTCCTACATACCTGTCTATCTCTACATACATACCTGTCTCTCTCTCCCTGCAAACCTGTCTCTCTCTAAAAACCTTTCACTCTCTCTACAACCTGTGTCTCTCTCTAACTCCATTTCTCGAACCACCCATGACCCACTACCACAATGTTCTTTAGGATAAAAATTTAAATTACATCACTCAATGAAATAATAGTCAGAGCATGTTGACATATTAAATTTGAAAACAAAAGAGCTATAACAATCTTAATAAAATGTCTTTGCATGCTCAGATATGAGCTGAATTGAAGTTAGCGCTGTACCTAGTTGTGGGATTGTAGAAGAACTTAGATGGCAAAAAAGAATTATGTTCAGTGATTACAATTTAGATTTCCATTAGTTATTTTCTAGACGCTTTAAAGTGTCAATGCGGTTCTTCACATAGAACTTAACTGCCTTCCAGCTCCTTCCCTAAGCACCTCTGAGGATCCCTTGATAGATGCTTCACACTGGGCTTTGCCAGGAACCCTGCCAGAGTTGATGTTGTCCATGAGATTGCTCTCCACAGCCTGGACCTCCTCTGTGCTCCACTTCTTTCTCGCCATTTTTGATGAACCTTAGACAAAGAAGTAAGGCCAATCAATGTAAAATTGCTTGCAGAGTTTAAAGATTAAAAATCTAAAATGATGGGTGTCTGGACAGTAGTAACTAGGTGGTTTCTATTGTCGTGCTAATAATAATAATAATAATAAGTAATTTAGACTGAAAAAAAACTGTAAAAGTGTGGTTGTTACAAGGGGACTACATGGCAACTAGATGGTTGCTAGATGTTACCTCATAACCACCTAGGGCTGCACAATAGAGACACAGCACATCGCGTCTTACTCCCACCAGAGAGGAAAACATCTTTCCGCTCTACATCGACTTGTATTGGATGAAGGTGCCTCATCTTCAATTTTGTCTGCTGGCAAACCGAAACAGTCCTAAAAGCTGCTGTGTGGTGATATTTATTACCAACAATGTATAGAACCCAGAACCTAAGTTTTCATAAGTTGTGGAACCGAAAAACTGAGCTTTTATGATGACAAAAGTGGATATATACGTGAGGAATCAGCAGAGAGAATGGTTAGACTGTGGGATTCTGACACTAAGCTAACAATATGCCCAATGTTACGTTTGCAGCAAGCATTTTATTAACAAGTCAAATATCCAAATGTCAGTTTTAGACTAACTACAGTCTGTAAGGTAAGCTAACACAGGTAATGTTGGACATAACTTTAGTTTAGTGTCAGGATTCCAGTCTTCCCATTCTTCCTGCTGATTACTCATGTTTCTGTTGTTTGCTAGCAGACGGAATAAAGAGGAGAAAACCTTGACACAATACAAGTAAACGGAGGGCAGAGAGCTGTTTCCCCCCCTGGTGGGGGGGGACTTAAATACGCTTCGTCTCTATCATGGAGAGAAAAAAAAAAATAAATGCTTTTCTTTTTGTCACAATATACATTTTTACTTAAATTTAAAATTCATGATGATGTAATATTTTGTTGGGGTCTTTTTTCCTATATCTGAAAAACATGATTTGTAGGCCAGGGTATCTCTGTTTCTTCAATCTACATATTGCACTTGGCCATATTGTGATTTTGATAATATTTTTGATTAATTTTTCAGCCCCATAAGTCCCTAACAACTACTTAGCAAAACCAAGCAATGCTCTACCAACCACCTGGTTGGTACTGCACTTCCTTTTTTAGCCTTGATCTGGCTGCAAGTAAGTACCAGTTTCATTTACTTACTGACAAAATCAGCTTTATATCACATAGGACTACTTAAATAACATGAGACATTTGTACATAGCTGACCAGATCCCTTTTAGTTAAGCTCACATGCAAATTCACAATTACTTTTATGGCTTTGTAAATCATTGTCCAAAACCAATTTTTACGTTAATCTTGATTGCTATACCTATGTGAGTACTGACGAAAAATAAAAAACGAGCCAAATCAGTGCTAGCAACACAGAGCTGCTGCAGCTAATGCCCAGAGCTCCCACTGAGCTAAAACGGCAGTTTTGGGGGCATAAGATAAAGTGTGTGAGAGTGCCTTTGTGTCTCTTAACAGACACAAAATGCAATTAAAATGTCTGTACAACATGAACAGGGCCCGGACATGACAACTAGATGCATTTGTGTTCAGCCCAGCCTCTGTAATAATCATCACAAAGCAGTTCCCTGTGTATTTGTAGCATTTATATCCATTTTGTGTGTGATCCATCTAGCGTTGGTGAGTAGAAGTCTTGTCTGTGTTGATTGTTGTGGTTTCCTTAGCCGGGCTAGCAGGCCCGGCCGGCGTTCCAGCTTCTGCTTCCTGCCTGCCCTCCTGGCTTACCGTGGCCGACAACAATCCAGTGAGCGCCCGCTGGTCTGGTGGAGGTCTTCCAGAAGACCATTCAAGCCTTTGCTGTGAAAATTTTTATTTTATTTCCCCCTCAAAAATAGGTAATTGAGCACTGTAGTGGTTATGACCATATTAATGACTATGTTACTACATGGAAACGGGCCAAATGATGCCTGTTTCTTGTACAGTAATAGCCTTACTGAAGGCTAGCTCTAGCTCCATAGTTACATTACTCCAAGCTTCTTCCTTTGTGAACACCTCCGCTCTTCACTCTTCACACACGACGCCTCCTCCAACCTGCACACTGTTTACCTTTTCCTGCTACAACTGAATTCAAACGGGACTTTAGCACGAGACTACAGCTAGCCGTCTGTAACACTATTTTACTGTACAAGGCAAACATAATTTGGTCCGTTTCCATGTAGTTACATAGTCACTAATATGGTCATAATCACTACAGTACATTTACAGTACTACTACTACATTTCTGAGGTGGGAAATAAAAATTTTTGCAGCGAAGGCTTGAATGGTCTTCTGGAGGACATCCACCAGACCAGCGGGCGCTCGTTGGATTGTTGTCGGCCGCGGTAAGCCAGGAGGGCGGGAAGGAAGCAGAAGCAGGGACGCCGGACGGGCCTGCTAGCCCGGCTAAGGAAACCACAACAATCAACACTGGCAAGACTCCTACTCACCAACGCACACAAAAATGGATATATATGCTACAAATACACACAGAACTGCTGTGTGATGATTATTACCAAATAATTATATTAATAATATTCCTGGCTGAACACACTCACTCATCCCAGACGCTAGCTAGCAGCTAAGAGGATAGGTGAATTTAAACAATGGCTAAGTTGCTTAACGCATCTTGTTGTCATGTAAGGGCCCTGTTCATGTTGTACAGATGTTTTAATTGCATTTTGTGTCTGTTAAGAGGCACAAAGGCACTCTTTATCTTATGCCCCCAAAACTGCCGTTTTAGCTGAGTGGGAGCTCTGGGCGTTAGCTGTATTAGCTCCGTGCTGCTAGCACCGAATCGGCTCATATTTTGTTGCTATCGACGGTACTCACATACAGTAGGTATAGCAAGATTAATGTAAAAATTGCCAGGAGTTCTCCTTTAATACTATTGATTACAGAAAAATGCCATATCATTAAAGACCAAATTTAAGTACCGGAGGAGTAGGCCAAATCCCATCAGTGGTAGTCAGCCAAATTTGTATATTTTCTGAAAATGGCTCAGAAAAGTATTGGTCTAGAGTTTAAGATGTTGGGTCTTAAAGTTCAATGAGGCTGTGATTAACCTAGAGTTTTAACAAGCGCAAATTTACAATAGCTGCGACCACTTAGTGCTGTGGAACCGGTACCAGGTCCGTCGGACTTAACAGGTTAAAACCAAGACAATTTCCCCCACTACTGTTATTGTCAGACCAAGTTGTGCATTGGATTGTATGTGAACTTACAAATACACTTTCTGCTCGCTTGAGTTCAGGAACACTTATGTCCTCCTTTTCAGGGACGGAACTTAGTTCAAGGATCACTGTAGAGTCAGAAGAGCTCTGGTCCATTTCCTGGGGATCAAATACAAAAAAAAAAAATTAATTATTGTTGTTAGATAAACTAAATGTATGCCATTTACTTATTGATAATTTTTCTGTTAAAACTAATTGATTTTAGAATTCCTCTCCCACTACATTCCATATTAGTATTACTATGCACCACATCTAACGTACCTAGTATAACCTGCTAAACTGACTGACTCTACTCAACCTTTTGGTGACCTTTTAAAAGCTGTAATCTTTGACACTGATGATGATGATGGATAAAGCCTAACAAACATTTTTTTCCAGATTAACCTAATGATGAAAATGTGACATATTATGGTGGGATTCATGTAGGCTTATTATTACTTGAGATTATGTACAACTCTGTGATTTTATAAAACAAAATCTATAATACAATGACTTACACAAAGCAAAACCTTACTTGGAAAAAATATGAAACCTACGACTCAGGCTAAATACTGGATCATCCTGCAATGGCCCACTTAAGCCAGTTATGATGCCATGTTGTTCAATAAAAACATGATGCAGAGAGAGGAAGGGATTGCTAGGTGTGTTTGCTTAAAAAGTAGGAAGTTTACATTGGCATGACAGAAAGGTAAGCTATGTTTGATTTGTGTTGCAGGCTAGTTAACTTACGGCGTGAGTTTAAGCAGCAGCCATAATGAACCGATAACATGTATGAGGGCCTATGGCAAGAATGCTGTGACTGAATGATTACAGTTGCTAAGTATAATAAAACATAATGCTAATGTTACTAGCTAAAGCTCTTCTTATGGTGCTGTTCGAGGTTTCTTCCTAAGAGGGAGTTTTTCCTCGCCACTGTCGAACTGCTTGCTCTTTCGGGAATTGTTGGGGCTTTGTAAATTATAGAGTGTGGTCTAGATCTAATCTGTAAAGTGTCTCGAGATAACTCTTGTTATGATTTGATACTATAAATAAAATTTAATTGAATTATGATGCTGCTGAACTTTTCTCATAAACTTGTAGCTGATGATCACATTATTATTGAGGGTGCAGTTATAGGCAGTCATTACAGGTAGCTGTTGGACTGTTTACATTTTCCACTTTAAAAATACATACACAGGAAAACAACATTTAAACAAATAGCTAATATTTCTGCCTTGCCGCAGTAATTTATAACTATGAAGGTAAATATGGTGCAAAACGTGAGAGAAAATGGTCCACCTATTGAAAAATATTCACACAAAAGAATTTCACAAATGTGTAGATTGATTTTTACAGATACAATGATAGCTGCAAACTTGTAATGCAACATTTACCCATCATTATTTAATATAAATAATAATAATATATAAAAATCAGTAAATGTTGCATTACAAATTTGCTACTGTCATTGTATCTATGGTAAAATAAATCTACACATTTGTGAATTAGTGTTATTACATTCAGATCACGGTTTTGAGAATGTTTTCTATGAGTGACGATCTCAATTTCCAAGTTCAGATTTTTTTATGTTCTCTGGAAGCTGGTCCAAAGATCGACACCATAGTGGTTAAAAGCTGCTTCCCCCTGTTTTGTTGTGACAGTAGGTTTCAGTAGTAGTTGCTTATGTTTTAATCTAAGGTGTCTTGGTTGAGAATGTTGTTGGAATATGTCATGCAGGTAGTTCCCATGGAAGGTCCCATCCCCTTTAGTGTCTTAAAACTAACAGAAGAGCCTTAGAATCAATTCTGTATTAAATTGGGAGCCAGTGTAAGGACTTTAAGACTGGCGTAATATGATCTTTCTTTTTGTTTTAGTAAGGATCCTGGCTGCACTATTCTGTACCATTTGGAGAGGTTTTAAAGTCTTTTTAGGGAGTCCAGCACATTGCAATAATCAATCCCACTAGAAATGAAAGTATGTATGATTTTTTCAAGATCCTCCTTTGAAATATATTCTTTTAGTTTATTGATATTTTTAAAATGAAGGTATAATGATTTTATGACTGTTTTAATGTGACTGCTAAAATTTAAGGATACCAAGGTTGTTTTTTTTTTTTTTTTCTTTGCTATTAAGCCCTTCCTTTAAAGCAAGGTAGAAAGTTTGCATCTTTCCTCCTCATTTCCAAAAACTACCATCTCAGTTTTATTTTTGTTAAGCTGGAGGAAGTTCTGTGACATCCAAGTATCTATTTCTTTAAGGCACTGTCAGAGAGTGTTAATGGGGTTATAGTCATTAGTAAAGATATGACAGGAGATAAATGTTTACAACAGAACTTAAATAGATCAAATTGAAACGTTATAGAGCATCAGGGTAATCTCATTTGGTAAACTATAAGATGGCAGCCATAGAATGTTGAGGATGTTTCATACATTGCATTGTTTGATGTGTGACAGTGCATGACAGGGTTTTCCCTGAGATTTCAGAGCGCTTAGGTGCAATGACGTCACACATTCATTTGCATATTGGTGATGTCATTAAACAGTTATTTTTGCAAAAGCTTAGCCGAGTTGTTGTTGGTTGCAGCTAGGGAAAGATCATTAGAAGCAAAACTTGGAGGAGCTTGTCACTAAAATGAGAATAGCTTGTCCACCTTAAAGGTCAGCCCACGGTTGGTGAGTGAACCTTAGCTAAAGTTGTCGCTAGCTCTGTGCCGGGCTGGCTAACCGTTTCACTTTAAACCAGCAGGTAGCAAGCAGGACACGGAACTTGGCTTTGGTCTTGAGGAGTTATAGCAATTACCAACAGATATACTGTACACAGACTAAAATTCTACATTCACATCTATTATGCAAATGATTATTAACTTTATACTCACAGACAAACACAAGTCCCTATCTTTTTCACCTCTCTTTTCCACCACACACTATCTAATGTGTGGGCTGTACCTGGGGCTGCGTGTGCAACATGCATGGTGTGTGTGGTTGTGACACTGTTTGTGTCCATCATACAGCACGTGTCCAGAAGACAACAAGCAGGAGCCCCTCCTGTTCATCGGCTTCTATACAGTCTATGTTTGCAGTCCAGATGATGTCCAAATTGTTTTTATGTTTATACGCTTTGGCGCTGCCCCTAAGCTCTATAATGGCAGAGATAACCCCGCATGAGACTCAGAAAGTTGGATTTATCAACAAAAATGCAGGTGGAATACTCGTACAAATCGAGCCTTTGCCATGCAACACATCAACTTTCTGAGTCTCATGCACCAAACCAACACTGATTTACATGACAATATTTCCAAACAAACATTCTATAGCAGACATTTAATGTGTAGCAGCAAAATAACCAAAAAGAGATCATTAAGTCAAATTCATATTACGAGTTGTCCTAATTATCACTTTACTGACCTGAAGAATTGAAAGGGCTGTCACAGTGACCATGAATGGTTGTCAAATCTTCTTCCTGCAAGTCATATCATATATCATATTAGTCACACATTTTAGCTGCATTTCTCCAGTTTATTAACAGTAGATTAGGCAGTACGTGTCACATGCACCATCAGAGAGGTAGTATAACACTGTATGTCCATATTTTCGCTAAATTAATATGAACAAAAATTTATATTTTCAATTGGGTCTGATGAAATAATGAAAACTTTGAGTCTAAAGGGGCTTTCAACATTATACATCTTTCTTAAGCCATACTAATGCTCAATGTGTAATAAATAAATGTGCAGATTACAATACAAGCTTATAAACCAAATAACACCACAAAACTTTCAAATATTAGTCCAGAAAACCTGATAGGATGTTTTTTTATATGGGAAAAGTACAATATATTTATCTCTCTGGAGAAAATAGTTCCCCAGCCACCTCTCCTTCTGTAGTCACCACTCCCTCTCACTCAACACCCCCCCCCCCCCACCCCACACACAGCACTATCTGATTCTGACTACAAGACACATGTTGCAGCACACTTCATTTCAGCTCAGTATCAGTGCATTTAACATTACTGCAGCCATCTCTCTTGATTTATACTTTTGTTTAACCCCCCCCACCCCACACATACACACGTATGGTAAAAGTTGCAAAATGGCGACAGGTCACGGCATGTGCACGTTACTAAATGGCTGACCTGGTCCTGACAACAACACCTGCTACTGTCCTAAACTAAGGTTTCCATTTGACACGACGACGGCACAATTTACTGTAAACTAAGATGGTGTTGGTTTATAAACTGTAATGTTAGCTGCCATTAAACTAGCTAGCATTAACTTATTTGGCTGACAAGATATAAGTTAGCCTTCTAACATTTTACTTTCAAATTAATCTATAAGAGTTGCTTTACATGTGATAACAGTACAAATCTATTTTAAACAGAATTGTAAACGGTTTAAATGGCAGTAAAATCAATTTTAGACTCACCATCTCCCCTGATCCATGACTCCAGCCTGCTCTCGTCCATGCAGTGAAGATCTGACGCAGAGTTCACAGCTTACGTGAGGGGAGGGGCTGGACACCATGGGGACTCCGGCACACACACTTGCCACATGGCGGAGTGGGGGATGGGCGTGGTCGGGATGGGGACTTGAACATGACATACGTGTGTAACAGTATTTTCTTTTTTAAACGGCGTCAGTAGCTCAATTTGAGACCGCAATCGAAACCAAACGAACCCTGAAATCTTTCAGCATATAAGCAGACAAATGCTTTTTTTGCTTAACTTGAAATAAAAATAATTATTTTTTAATTTATTATTAGTTAGTTTTTTTTTTCTCAAAATTAAGCCAATGACAAGTGTACATACTAAATGGATACATTTTTCCTCATTAGCAAAAATTAATAATTATAATAAATATTCATAACATTCATCAAAATATCTGTATATGCTTGTGCATGTCAGCGTGCTCTTATCTGTTCAGTTGATATTTGAGTTCACACCATGTCAAACTCACCTAATGTAAGGGGAGGGCCTGGACACGCAGGGGACCCTAAACACACCTCATGTTCGCCACATGGTAAAGGCATGGCCAGAGTGGGGGATGGGCGTGGTCAGGATGGGGACTTGAACATGACAGATTGTGTGTAACAGTGTTTTCTTTTAAATGTGGTAACATTAGCTCAATTTAAGACTACAATTTAAACCATACGCTACAAACCCTGAAAGTTTTTAGCATATAAGCAGACAAATATTTGCCATTATTTGAAATTAATTTCTTCATTATAATTGGGTTGTTTTTATACTAAATTAATACATTTTTCTCCCCATCAATACAAAATTAATTAATAATAATTGTTATACATATTTTTATCTTGCATGTTCATAACATTTATCAAAATATATTTCATATATTGTAGTTCTGATTCTCAACTTTATAACGCAGCTCCCTCTCTTCAATCTCTCTCTAACTCGCTCCACCACAAACCCTGGTTGCAGCGCTCGTTGAGCCACCGTCTAAAAAACCATTTCCACCAGCTGACAGTTTGTAACAGAAATAAATGCATTATGGATCATTTTATTTCTATAGTTTGTAAGCTCACTTGACCAGCTGACTTCTGTTGAAACGGAAGACGTCTCTAACGTTTTAAAACCAGCCTCTGGAGACTTGACCAGCTGAGTCGCAGCAACACCATTAGCTGGTTTGTAGACTGCTGAAACTGCAATGTTCTAAAACAGTAGTGTCTCGTCGCCAATCTTTGGTCTAAACTCTTCTATAATATATTAGAAACTTCCAATTTGATAAAGTCAGTGTTTATTAGACCACAAATGAGACAATTATTAGAACAACACAGAATCTCTCACTTGTTACTCAAAATTGTCATGAAAATATGAAATACCATAAATATGTTAAAATACACTGAAAGGGGCCTTTAAGATGTCGTGTTTGATTTAGAATTTGAGTGAAAAAAATGTAATTGTGCTGAGAGCAAGCGAGCAATTCGGCAATTCTGAGAGGTGCATGATGCCAGGGGTAGAGCAGCGCCTGGTTGGGCGGCACTGCTCTCAATGGATTGGCCAGCGCGCAGAGCGATTTTGCCGGCTTTTATGTGTAGGCAGCTTTAAGCCGTCTGGACCATAGAAATTATAGGGTTTTGAGTATTGTTATTAATACATGAGCTTAAAGTTTTAAGAATTGTATTCATAGTTCCCTTTAGGCCTTACAGCTTTTTAAAGTTAATTACAAAAGTAACAATATATTCATCATCGTTAGCTTATACTATATTATCTATATATAAATGAAATGTAGGGATAAGATACTATATTATCTATATATGTAAATGAAATGTAGGGATAAGATGCAGATCTGAAGCAACATCAGAAGTATCCATGGTGAGAAAAAAAAGGAGAATGGATGGCAAGCAATAAAGCTGAACTGCACCAAACCTTCAAATGAGCTTGAATATCAGGTATGATAGTCCAGCAATGAGGTGGCATAACTAAAATATCAAAACCATATTATAAAAAGGTTGCTCAAATCAAGCAAACTGATTTGTTCTGGTTCTTAATAGTGATATAATAACAACCACATACAAAAGCTATAATTAGAATTCCTTTGAACAACAAGTATCACTCCAAGTTTGAGATACATTACACAAACTGATAGCTGGTGCAACGGACAAAAGCTGTTCATCTGCACACACACTGCCATGAAACAGAGTTGGTTGGCGAAGTATCTATATACTGTATATATTTAGAATATTTTCCCCGCTTTATTTTGCCATCAGACAGCCCTTTACTAAAAGGAATTGAAGTTGTTGTCTATGCTCTCTTAAAAGCCTTCTTCATTGATAAACACAGCAATTTTAATCTAGCAGAAAACAGGAGTTGCTCTTCTACCACTGCCGCCAGCAGTTAGTTGTTGCTTGTCTAGTTCTGTCTCGATTGTTAAGTTAGTTTTTGTTATTGTTTGCCTTTTCATTAGCTTTATGTAAAAGAAATAGTCTGTGCAAAAAGTCTGTGCTAGGCTAACATTATCTGCCCTGCTATATGTTGTGCCTTTATCACAACATACTATGGCCTGTTGTAAGCTGTTACTTAAGTATTAAAATATCTTAATCATTTCTTAAATAACTATAAATATAATGAATACATATTTAATGCATTAGTCTTTATTGAACATGTATAGCATAAAATAACGTGAGGTTTTGTTTGGAAATAACCTCAAACTGAATTCATGCCAAACTGTCTGTTCCTCTGGGCCTCTCTGCTTCAGAGGTCACAACCAGGTCAGTTGAGACATTGGGTGGGGAGGGAGGACTGCAATCTGCACCTGCACTACTGCTGCATTCAAGGGAATATGGAAATTGCAATTTTACTGACCCAGACTGGTCATGTTTTTACTAAAATGGAGGACTGCTGATGTCTTTTTTTTGAAGTTATTTTAAGACAATTTAGCTCTTGCTGAGTAATTCAATGCATCCTCTGACCTGGATGACTGAGAACACACTTTAAATTATGGATTTGACTTTTCTGTTTGTGAAATTTACCTCAACATGAAGACCCATAGTTCTGTAATATCCAGGCACACCTGAACACACAGTTAGAAACGTGCTTGTTTGTTTAAACCTAAACAGCCCAAGTTATGAAGGATACAGATGCAGCAGCATGATTAATCCATGTGAAACACATTAGATTTTTTAGCAAACTAGGTTGGGCTGAGTGTAAAAAAAAAAGAAAATCTGGGCTAGGGTAAGTAATGATCTTATCAAACAGAATATACAGATTTCTTTGTAAGCAATAGCAATAGCAGGGCTTAAGGTTAATAAGGGGTTTGTGGACTGCAGATGAAAATTAGCCGGTACGGCTAAATCTGGCACATTTACATGTTGGACATTGTACTCATGTTGATTAATGTGCACTGTCCCTTTTTAAATAAAGAAATATAAAATATATATATATATATATATATATATATATATATATATAGTTATTTGTTAATGAGGGGTGAAACATAGATATGGTAGCTTTCAACCAATGATTGATTTAGCAAACTGGATAATGCAGCTGAGTCTGGCCAAGTCCTGAGTCCTGTTTAACCTTACCAGAAGCAGGAAGTATGCTCTTTCAGCCTTTTGCAGTGGTGTTGATTTTTGCATCCCACTTCAGATCCTGGGATATTGTGTATTCTTGAATGTGTGTCCCAGTGGTGACTACTGAGCCAAGAATGTTAAAGATGATAGGTAAAGGTCCCAACTTTTCCAAACTTAAATATATTACAGAAGTTATAATTACGAAATAGGCTATATATATTGATGACTACCTTTTATTTTTGCTCTCTATCAAAAGAAAAATATGTTGTATGCTGTAAATCAAGGCCCAAACGCACTGAAAGCGATAATTGACGCAGTTCTTTTGACCTGCCTTATTTGACCTGCCTCATTTGATGCTTCCATGGCGCACTGCAGGCATCAGATTTTAAGCGCCAACACCACAGAACCAGCAGTATTGTAGAAAAGGTCGCTATTTAGGCAAAGGTTTTGTATGTTACAGATCCCCCCATCAGTAGAGGCATTGTACTTTTTGTGCCATAACGGACATTTAATTTGTTATATTAAGAAATATTTAAGTTGCATTCATTCAATTTCACTTTTTTTATAATGACTTTAAGCTACAGAACAAGTTTATAGTCCAGATTATGGATACATGACCAGAGGGACCGACCCTGCACTTACAAAACAGATGCGGATAGGGTTTTTTTTTTAATGACAGCGCAGGTCACTAAAAATTATTGTAAATATGTATGATATAGTGCTTGTTCCTCATCCTCCACTGCATCAATCCTTCCCATTTTTTCAGCTCATTTGTAAATGCCATCACAATGATTACTGGGCTTTTAAGAGAAACTTTCACTCAGTTGCCGTGACATTTTTGAATGGTTTAGGTGCACAGAAGTATGAGCTTGATTCACACAATCATAAACATCCCCTCGTGTTTCACCATCAACAAAAATAAATAGAAGGCTGTTTGTAGAGCGGATCTGTGTGGCGTATACACACAACTATCATGCTGCTCTCACAGCTGGTGTGGCCAGTTTCACAGCAATAAACTATGATCACAGTCAGTGAGACAGCTAACAGACTAGAGTAGACTAACGCTTTTGTTGCGTATTGGCCATTTAAAACCTTGGGTGTACTTCCAAACGCGTGTCAGATGCTTTTAGTGCATTTGGAACTTTAAGCTCAAACTTTTGCCACGGAAGCTACTGTATTAGAAGGATACTCCTGAAAATTTAAAGAGTGCTGGAATGTGGAACGTCTGATACTTGTAGAATGGGATTATTATCTTGAACCTTTGCCTATCGTCTTTAAGGGCAGATGGAGGGTGCTCAGGGGGCTCTTCCTGAAGTCCGCAATCATCTCCAATGTCTTCTGAGCATTTAGTTACAGGTTGTTGTGGCTGCACCAGGATGCCAGCTGCTTGACATCATGTCTGTAAGCTGACACATCATTGTTGGATATAAGCTTTACAGGGGGTCCTGGAGGGGCAGTCAGTAGTGTATAGAGAGTAAAGCAGGGGGAGAGCACACTGCACTGTAGGGCTCCAGTGCAGAGAGACATGGTCAGTGATATGTGTGCTTTCTGAGCCTAAAATGATGTTTCCTATTCGTATTTTGGAAATATGTGGCCAGATGGGAAACCCCATCTCCAGCATAACGGTTTTGGGTTAAATTCCCACTGCGATACATCAACCAATGTGTCCCTGAGCAAGACACTTAACCCCTAGTTGCTCCAGAGGCGTGCAACCTCTGACATATGTAGCAATTGGAGGTCACTTTGGAAAAAAAAGCGTCCTCTAAATGACATGTAATGTAATGGAACTGTAATCCACAAATCGAACCTTTGCAAGGTTACTAGGTCTGGTTATATAGTTATATTAGATGAATGAGGAAATTAAGATATTAGGCACAGGCGTTTGACATGATGAAGATGTTGCATGCATGGTTAGTAGCCTATATTACCAAGTTTCTAATGGTATGAAACAAAACTATGAAGAAATAACTGAGCAAGAACATTTAGAGATGCATCTGAAGGGCCAATATAGTGAGGTGTGTTTTTACAGTTTCATAACCATTTGTAAATAGATTCATTAATTCACTAGTATAGTTGATGGATCATCAGGATAAAAAACATTTAGAAAATCAGTAATCCTATCTTGATAATTTAGGTCTATAAACAGGTAACTGGCAAAGTAAATACAGTTATAGTATTATAACAGAAAGATAAAATAGCTATCTGCAATATAATTACAGTAAAATGTAACATTTAACTTAACTAAGGCAACAAGATTTGTTCATAATTCTCTTGTTATGTTAGACAATGAATAGCCTCATTTTAGTTACAATTGCAAATTAAACAAAAAAAAAAACACATTCTAGGAAATGTTTAAGCAGAGATAGCTTTTTCAAGTGGAATTGAATAGGCGGTTAAATTGATTTTATGTTAAACCACTAGATATTGATCAAATTGTAGGACTTTAATTTTAAGTATTCTGAGTTTGAGTTACTATGGCTGAGCTAACAGAAAGTTCAAATTGTATTATGCTGTAATACCATCTCCCACCAGGAGGGGCGCATCATTGACTGAGTTAAATTTTCATTATGCTGCAATACCATTTATTACCAGGAGGGGCGCATGTACGCAGAAAAGTTCACACACTTGCAATACCACCGTTTGCCAGTAGGATGTCAGCGTCTTACACACACACACATTTTTCTCATGAAAACCCCCCCAAAGAGGACTTTGGAGTTATTGATACTGGGCATATTAGGAAGCTGTTTTCTATGCTTTGAGAGGGGTCTGCCCGTGGGGACCCTGATTTTGGTCCCCACCGTGA
>NC_041337.1:37409755-37411928 GCF_004354835.1 Perca flavescens | reverse complement strand
AGAAGATGATGAAGCAAAGGAAATTAGCACCTTGGTATGACTCCCAAACCCGCAAATTAAAACAAATCTCGCGAAACCTCGAATGTAAGTGGCGTTCCACCAAAGTGGAAGAATCCCGTTCGATTGGCAAGAAAGTCTGAAAACCTATAGGAAGGCCCTAAGAAAGGCCAGATCAGACTATTACTCATCACTAATAGAAGAAAACAAGAACAACCCAAGGTTTCTTTTCAGCACTGTAGCCAGGCTGACAGATAGTCACAGCTCCACTGAGCCATCTATTCCTTTAGCTCTGAGTAGTGATGACTTCATGAGCTTCTTTAATGATAAAATTACAACAATTAGAGATAAAATTCATCACCTTTTGCCTTCAACCTCTAACGGTTCACCTTTAAACGCAGAGTCGCTAGAAATAACGACTAGTCTCGACATATACTTAGACTACTTTTATCCTATAGACCTTCAACAATTAATATTAAAGATATCCTCAGCAAAGCCATCTACCTGTCTCTTAGACCCCATCCCAACGAGGCTACTCAAAGAAGCGTTACCCGTGGTAAACACTTCACTACTGGATATGATCAATATGTCTTTATTAACAGGTTATGTACCATGTCATTTAAAGTAGCTGTGATAAAACCTCTTCTGAAAAAACCCACCCTCGATCCTGAGGTCTTAGCAAACTATAGACCTATATCTAACCTTCCCTTTCTCTCCAAGATCCTTGAGAAGGTGGTTGCTAATCAGTTATGTGATTTTCTACATAGCAACAGTTTATTTGATGACTTTCAATCAGGATTTAGAAAGCATCATAGCACAGAGACGGCACTGGTGAAAATTACTAAGGACCTTTTAACTGCTGCAGACAAAGGACTTGTCTCCATACTTGTTTTACTAGATCTTAGTGCTGCATTTGACACTATTGACCATTCAATCCTGTTACAGAGATTGGAACACTTAGTTGGCATTAAAGGAATTGCTCTAAGCTGGTTTAAGTCCTATTTCTCTGATCGATCTCAATTTGTTAATGTTAATGATAAATCCTCCAAGTACGCTAAAGTTAGCCATGGCGTTCCTCAAGGCTCAGTGCTTGGACCAATTCTATTCTCCTTATATATGCTTCCTCTAGGCAATATTATTAGGAAACACTCGATTAACTATCACTGTTATGCGGATGACACCCAATTATACTTGTCAATCAAACCGGACGAAACCAGTCAGCTAGCTAAATTTCAAACGTGCATTAAAGATATAAAAGCCTGGATGACCTATAATTTTCTGATGTTAAACCCTAACAAAACTGAAGTTATTGTACTGGGACCTAAACACCTCAGAACCTCATTATCTAAAGATATAGCTACTCTGGATGGTATTGCCCTGGCCTCCAGCACTACTGTCAGAAATTTAGGAGTTATTTTTTTGATCAGGATATATCCTTTAATGCCAATCTAAAACAAACCTCAAGAACAGCCTTTTTTCATCTTCGTAACATTGCCAAAATTAGGAATATCCTGTCTCAAAACGACGCTGAAAAACTAGTGCATGCATTTGTTACTTCCAGGCTGGACTATTGTAATTCCCTACTGTCAGGTTGCTCAAATAAGTCCCTTAAGACTCTCCAGCTGATCCAGAATGCTGCAGCGCGTGTTCTCACAAGAACTAAGAGAAGAGATCATATTTCTCCTGTATTAGCTTCTCTGCACTGGCTTCCTGTTGAATCCAGGATTGAGTTTAAAATCCTTCTATTGACCTACAAAAAGCTCTAAATGGTCTAGCACCATCATATCTAGAAGAGCTCCTAATACCCTATTGTCCCACTAGAGCACTGCGCTCCCAGAATGCAGAGTTACTGGTGGTACCTAGAGTCTCTAAAAGTAGAATGGGAGCCAGAGCCTTCAGCTACCAGGCTCCTCTCCTATGGAACCAGCTCCCGATCTGGGTTCGGGGGGCAGAAACTGTAATCGCTTTCAAGAATGAACTTAAAACTCTTCTATTTGATAAAGCTTATAGTTAGGGAGTGATGAGTTGCAGTGTTCACCTAACTGGCCCACCTGCTTCTCTTCATAATTGTTAGAATAATAATACATAACAAAGTAGAGGGAGGCAGGCCAGCCAAGCCCGATCTGGCAGGGGAGAATTCTAAGCCGAAAAAGCTACCTCTCCTTATGACCTGTCT
>NC_041337.1:37399755-37402255 GCF_004354835.1 Perca flavescens | reverse complement strand
GCTGATAGTTTTAAAGGTTATTACGATGCATATATTACTGGAACAAAGCTGAACTACGTGTTGTTGCTGGTGACTAAACCACTGACTGTATATATGTACATTGAAGTGATACTGGCGTTAAACCCACTGATTGCTGTCTGATTCTCTGAAATGAATGCCCGCATTGCATTGTGGGAAATCTGCTTTGCATGCTCCCAGCTTGGATACTATCGTGTTCTGTCTTACAGCATATACTGTAATATTTCACTGGTAATAAAAACAAAATAATATTAAAATAAAGAAATGCATACTATGATAATATCTAAATATATGTTGATAGATGTATCTGTGCTAGGCTAGGCTAGATGGGGCCGGTTACCTCCAGGATCTGTGCTAAGCTAGGCTAGATGGAGCCGGTTACCTCCAGGATCTGTGCTAAGCTAGGCTAGATGGGGCCGGTTACCTCCAGGATCTGTGCTAAGCTAGGATAGCGCTGGGTGCATCAGACAGAGTTAGGACTCACACGGAGATGAGAAGGGTCTGTATGGACTTATCTAACTCTGGGGGATACGGGGAATAAGACAACGTCCCAATAAGTCGGTGTGTAACTTTAAGATAACACACGTAACGTCAGACATAACGTTAGCTTAGCGTCTCTCCGTTCTCTCTGCTGATTCCTAACATCTGTTTCCACTTTTGTCTTCATAAAAGCTCAGTTATTCAGGTCGGTAACTAATAAAATTCTTCTTTACATTGTTGGTAGTTCATATTATCACACAGCAGCTTTCAGACATGTTTCTGTTGTTTGATAGCAGAATAAAGAGGAGGAAACCTTCACACAGTGCAAGTCAGCAGAGAGCAGAGAGAGGTTATCCTCTCCGGTGGGGGCGGGACTAAGTGTTGCTATGGCAAAGCTACATTGTGACTTAAAATAAACTTGTTAAAATAGAGCTCAACAGAGACCGCCCACTTTTATTCGTCTCTGTCTCCAGAAGTGTTTTTCCCCGTTCAATTGTTCAATTGACATTTCTAAAACAGCTGATATGTGAAGAGTTTTAAGTCTGGAACGAGCCAATCAGCTACGAGATGACTGGCGAGCATAAACACATTTGATTCGGCGCAAAAAAACATTTTGAAAACGGATAAAAGTCAAAAGGTCCGAGACCGTGTCCAGATAACCTACCAGAGACTTCAACGGTAGAAGCTCGCTCTAACCGTTTGCGGTTTCACGGATACGTTAAATGTTTCTATGATAACAGCGAGTTGGACCAATCAGAGACATTGCTGTTACCCTAAGGAGTGTGGGTAATGTAGTTTTTCTCCATTAAATCGTGGATAAAACATGTTTTTCTTAAAACAAGGTTGATTTCTTCCAGACTTCTAACTACAGGAGCAGAAACCTTAGTTACACAACCACACAGACATTATGGGATGGTTCAGACATTATGGGATGGTTCAGACATTATGGGATGGTTCAGACATTATGGGATGGTTTAGACATTATGGGATGGTTCAGACATTATGGGATGGTTTAGACATTATGGGATGGTTCAGACATTATGGGATGGTTCAGACATTATGGCTGATAATCTAAATACTTAAGGAGAAAATGAATGGGATTTTTACTTCCAGAGTAATGTTGTTGATTAAAAACACTTTTGGACAACCTCTTGGACAGTTGAGGTCTATAGAGTACAGGTTTTAGGTTTCATAGCAATGAAAAAAATAATGTTGTTGATTAAAAACACTTTTAAGACAACCTCTTGGCATCACTAAATTCCGTCATATGGATTGAAGATCGGGATTTGCTTGATGGTCCAGGAGGTGAAGGTTCGGCTGGTTCTGGAGTAGAGGCATCAGCTGGTGTGTTGTTAGGGGCGGATATTATCTGTTTAGTGATCTTGTCAAAATCAAAACATTTTACCCATTCATTACCAGTAAACAAAGACCAGAGTTTTTAAGTCACAGCATTTTACATTTGCATTTTCTCTCAACTTCTTCTTAATAAAAGGTTTTCACATTCTTCCAAAATAATATCCTTAAGCTTGTCAGCGTTGGCATTGCAGCAGTCCCATGACATGCTGACATTTGGATGAAGACTTTAGGGTGACCCCGAGGAGAAGAGGCTGAAGTCTCTTTTATATAAAATCAAAATCAAAGACCAGATTGTATAATCACAGCATCTTTATGTACTTGTAGTAACTTTTTTATTAAAACTAAAGCTTAATAAAATGTTAATAAAGGGGCGTGCCCCAGGGTTCTATACTACGACCACTTTTCTTCTTTATTTTTAAAGGTGCCATGACATGGTGCTCTTTGGATGCTTTTATATAGACTTTAGTGGTCCCCTAATACTGTATCTGAAGTCTCTTTTATATAGACCTTAGTGGTCCCTAATACTGTATCTGAAGTCTCTTTTATATAGACCTTAGTGGTCCCTAATACTGTATCTGAAGTCTCTTTTATATAGACCTTAGTGGTCCCTAATACTGTATCTGAGGTCTCTTTTATATAGACCTTA
>NC_041337.1:37374755-37389755 GCF_004354835.1 Perca flavescens | reverse complement strand
GTTGGTGCTAGAGGTCAGAGGAGAATGGGCCGACTGATTCCAGCTGATAGAAGATCAACATTGACTCAAATAACCACTGGGAGGTCATCTCAAGCCACAACAACCATTTCACCAGCAGAAGACCCCCCGGTAGGGTTTACCAAGAATGGTCACTAAAAAAAGGAAAAACATCCACCAGCAGAAGTCCCCCGGGGGGTGAACTCATCTCCTTGTTGGAACATGAGGCTCACCAGCAGAATACCCCCGGGTACCACTCATTCCACTAAAAAATAAGAACATGAGGCCACACAAATAACCCCCGGGTACCACTCATCTCCACTAACAATAGGAACATGAGTCTACACCAGCAAATACCCCCGGTACCACTCATCTCCACTTGTAGGAACATGAGGCTACACCAGCAGAAGACCCCCGGGTACCACATCTCCACTAACAATAGGAACATGAGGCTACACCAGCAGAATACCCCCGGGTACCACTCATCTCCACTAACAATAGGAACATGAGGCTACACCAGCAGAATACCCCCGGGTACCACTCCTCTCCACTAACAATAGGAACATGAGGCTACACCAGCAGAATACCCCCGGGTACCACTCATCTCCACTAACAATAGGAACATGAGGCTACACCAGCAGAATACCCCCGGTACCACTCCTCTCCACTAAAAATAGGAACATGAGGCCACACCAGCAGAATACCCCCGGTACCACTCCTCTCCACTAACAATAGGAACATGAGGCTACACCAGCAGAATACCCCACCGGTACCACTCATCTCCACTAAAAATAGGAACATGAGGCTACACCAGCAGAAGACCCCCCCGGGTACCACTCATCTCCACTAACAATAGGAACATGAGGCTACACCAGCAGAATACCCCCCCCGGGTACCTCTCATCTCCACTAACAATAGGAACATGAGGCTACACCAGCAGAATACCCCCGGGTACCACTCCTCTCCACTAACAATAGGAACATGAGGCGACAATTTGCACGAGCTCACCAAAATTAGACAGTTGAAGACTGGAAAAATGTTGCCTGGTCTGATGAGTCTCGATTTCTGTTGAGACATTCAGATGGTAGAGTCAGAATGAGAACATGGATCGGCCATGCCTTGTTACCACTGGGCAGGCTGCTGGTGGTGGGGGTTGTTATGGTGTGGGGGAGGTTTTCTTGGCACACTTTAGACCCCTTAGTACCAACTGGGCATGGTTTAAATGCCACAGCCTACCTGAGCATTGTTTCTGACCATGTCCATCCCTTTATGACCACCATGTACCCATCCTCTGATGGCTATTTCCAGCAGGATAATGCACCATGTCACATTTCAGATTGGTTTCTTGAACATGATAATGAGTTCACTGTACTAAAATGGCCCCCACAGTCACCAGATCTCACCCCAATAGAACATCTTTGGGATGTAGTGGTACGGGAGCTTTGTGCCCTGGATGTGCATCCCAAAAATCTCCATCAACTGTAAGACCCTATCCTATCAATATGGGCCAACATTTCTAAAGAATGCTTCCAGCACCTTGTTGAATAAATGACACAAAGAATGAAGGCAGTTCTGAAGGAGAAAGTGGGTCAAACACAGTATTAGTAGGGTGTTCCTAATAATCCTTTAGGTGAGTGTATATCTCTGTAACTGGTACGTATTCCAACTATTTATCACTGTCAGCAGCACGTTGACTGCTGCTGTGGTCCAGTATTTCCCTCCATCTCTCCGCCATGTGTTGGTCATTATGTTGTTAGTGTCTGCGGTCACTGAACCTTCCTCATCTAATCACCGCCGAGAGACAGGAAGTCAGAGTTTCAGCGCCAATTAGCACTGAAGCGGTCTGGTTATGTGAAACTTAAAGGTACAGTAAGTAAGACTTATAAAACTACCGTATTTTTTCCGGACTATAAGTCGCATTATTTTTTTTTTTTCATCTGTCAACTACACAATAGCACACAGATCAACAGGCTGAATACGGTAGGTGTCCGGTATGTTAACGTAACACATGAACAGTTAATCAACTATATAGCACCCAGAACAACTAGCTAGCAGGGCGTGGAGCACGGAGGTATTAAAAGACGTGGAGACGAAGCTGCACCGTGAACGAGCCCCTCCAGACTCCTTCCTCCTCCTCTGGCCATCTTTCAGTCCACAATTAGCCGATAAGCTTTCTTTGTTTTCTTCATTGCAGTAAGAGTCACCTTTTCTCCAGTCTCCCTCACTAGTTTCTCCCTCATTTCAGACTTTCTTTCTGCTGCTCGATTACTGTTTTCGGGGCTGCATATTTTACTACCTGCAGTTTGTCTCTTTTCTTTCTCAGTTGTCTTTAGGAGCAGCGTTCTAGTTGTCACAAGCCTAGAGCGCCCTCTCGCGGCTGTAGACGGTAATGTTTTCAGTATGAATTAACATTTAAAAACATGTTAAATTATATATATTTTGATATATAAGTCGCACCTGACTATAAGTCGCAGGACCAGCCAAAGTAGGACAAAAAGTGCGACTTATAGTCCCGAAAATACGGTACCTTTCTGTCATATCTGCTGAAACTGACCCTCTGTTCCAGTAGAACTACATGAAGCAGGTCATTAAAATAAATCCAGCTCCTCTGGCTCCACCTACAGCCTGGAGTGAGATTAGCAAAAATCCACCTCTCCCTGTTCAGATGCACCAATCAGGGCCAGGGGGGGTTTCTAACTGTTCAGATGCACCAATCAGGACCAGGGGAGGTTTCTAACTGTTCAGATGCACCAATCAGGGCAAGGGGAGGTGTCTAACTGTTCAGATGCACCAATCAGGGCCAGGGGAGGTGTCTAACTGATCAGATGCACCAATCAGGGCCAGGGGAGGTGTCTAACTGTTCAGATGCACCAATCAGGTTCAGGTGGGGGTGTCTAACATTTCAGATGCACCAATCAGGGCCAGGTGGGAGTGTCTAACTGTTCAGATGCACCAATCAGGGCCAGGGGAGGTGTCTAACTGTTCAGATGCACCAATCAGGGCGAGGGGGAGTGTCTGATTGTTCAGATGCACCAATTATTAAATAATATGCATTAATTCTCCCTTGTGGGGGGAGGGGCTTAGCTTTAGCAGAAAGGGGGGGAGGGACTGCGAAGTTGTTGATGTTCAAATTTTAACATGCTGTTTTGCGATTAAATTGGTATATTGAATTGATTTGAGACATTTTAAGGTGTTTCCATTCATTTTTGCACTGAATCGCACAAGATTCAAGCGAACTTTTGCGAACAAAGTTTTGCTAGACAGAAGTAGGCTAGTTGTTGTTGTTAATAGCCTATTAGAAGCCAAGCTATAAGCTCAGATGGGCCTTTGGCCGAGGACCTGATCCAGCTCATCAAAAAGGTGGAACTTGCCTTATATTTCCCCTCCGGCACCGCTGAGAGACAACTCTCTTTTTTGAGACATGTATCGCTGTTTGAGCTCCTTCCATTTCCTCCGCAGGACGTCCCACGGCTTGTCGTAAGGGACATTATAAAACGCTTAACGTGAAAAAGTTTAACGTGGTTTAATATCTAAACAACGATCAATCATCACCAGATGTATCATGGTCATATCTTGTCATGAACACTTAAGCCTGTAAAAAAAACTAAATCGAAATCCAACGATTAAAGAAGTTATCTCACGTTAAAGGAACACGCCGACTTATTGGGACTTTATCTTATTGACCGTAACCCCCAGAGTTAGACTAGTCCATACATACCCTTCTCATCTCTGTGCGTGCTGTAACGCTGTCTGACGGCTCCAGCATTAGCTTAGCCCAGCACAGATCCTGCAGGTAACTGGTTCCAACTAGCGTAGCTTAGCACAGATCCTGCAGGTGAATGGTTCCAACTAGCCTACTGCTCCCAATTGTGACAAAATAACTCCAACATGTTCCTATTTACATGTTGTGATTTGTAGAGTCACAGCGTGTACAAAAAACAACGTAACCTGAGACACAGCCGTCTTCTAACAGTAAACAAACCGGGAACTATATTCTCAGACAGGCTTGCTGCGAGCATATCACTCCGCCCAAGTACTATATTCTTCCGCCTGAGAATATAGTTCCCGGTTTGTTTACACTTAGAAGACGGCTGTGTCTCATGTTACGTTGTTTTTTGTACACGCTGTGACTCTACAAATCACAACATGTAAATAGGAACATGTTGGAGTTATTTTGTCACTTATTTGGAGCAGTAGGATTACTGGAACCATTCACCTGCAGGATCTGTGCTAAGCTAGGCTAATGCTGGAGCCATCAGACAGCATTACAGCACACACAGAGATGAGAAGGGTATGTAGGGACTAGTCTAACTCTGGGGGTTACGGTGAATAAGATAAATTCCCAATAAGTCGGCGTGTTCCTTTAATGTGTCAGATACCGTCCATAGTATTTGGACATAGGGTTAGATTTGACCGGTTTAAGTGGTTATGATGAGCAATATAGAAGAGGATTTTTTTGGTGATGATGGATCGTTGTTTAGGTACATTAAACCACGTTAAGCCTTTTTCACATTAGGACTTATAAAGCCAATGAGAACCGTGGAGAGTCAACCCCCTGCCGCTCCGCTGCCCTGAAGCAGAAACGCTTTATGTCAGATAACGTCCATAATAATTGGACTTTGGGTTGGATTATTTGACAGTTTTCCGTGGTTATGAGGGGTAATATGAGAGAGAAATTTGGTGATGATTGATCATTGTTTAAGTACATTAAACCACGTTAAGCTTTTTCCTCGCCATACGGCCACGTTGATAACTTCTATAATCGTTGGATTTCGATTTAGTTTTTTTGACAGGCGTAAGTGTTCATGACAAGATATGACCATGATGCATCTGGTGATGATTGATCGTTGTTTAGGTACATTAAACCACGTTAAGCTTTTTCACGTTAAGCGTTTATGTCCCTGTCGTAACCTTTGTTGCTCATTTCCTTCGCGAGCTCCTGATAAATGATGGCGTTTGTTATATTTTTGCTGTTATATTTTTCTGGTAAATTAAATTAAAAAAGTATCTCGTCTCCTCGTTGGTCCACTTCCATCCTGTTTTTGTTGACACCTGTCATGTGTGCAAACAGAGCGGAAATACTGGGCGGAAATGAACTGAAACTTCTTCTTCTTCGTTTTATTAAAAATTAAAATGACCTAAAACTTAATCGCAATTAATTATTTATTCGGCAAATAACGTTTCCATCAGCGCTTATCGCATATCGATCAGGAGAAAATCCGATGAGACCGAACGTATTTTCTTTGAGTCGATATTCGTGAAATTCTATCGGATTTTATTGTTTCCATGACGGCATTTTTCATTCGATATCACTTAATTCAGATAAAAACGGGTCGATGGAAACAGCTTCTGTGGCGTATGGCTGCGGTGAAGCCGTGACAGCGTGATGCTCGTTCTGCTCTAACGGAGGAGAAACCTGAGAGGTCAACTCAGAGAGACGGACGACATTCCTTCATGCGTGTCTAAACTGGTCCATTAGCACCAGTCAGATGTTCAGAGTCATTACACACACACACACACACACACACACACACACACACACACACACACACACACACACACACACACACACACATACACACACACACACACACACACACACACACACACACACACACACACACACAGACACACAGACACACACACACACACACACACACACACACACACACACACACACACACACACACACACACACACACACACACACACACACACACACACACACACACACACACACACACACACACACACACACACACACACACACACACACACACACACACACACACACACACACACACACACACACACACACACACACACACACACACACACACACACACACACACACACACACACACACACACACACACACACACACACACAGAGACACACACACACACACACACACACACACACACACACACACACACACACACACACACAGAGACAGACAGACAGACACACACACACACACACACACACACACACACACACACAGACAGACACACACACACACACACACACACACACACACACACACACACAGACACACACACACACACACACACACACACACGACAGAGACAGACACACACACACACACACACACACACAGAGACAGACACACACACACAGACAGACACACACACACACACACACACACACACAGACAGACACACACACACACACACACACACACACACACACAGACACAGACACACACACACACACACACACACACACACACACACACACACACACAGACAGACACACACACACACACACACACACACACACACACACACACACACACACACACACACACACACACACACACACAGACAGAAACACATACAGACACAAACACACACACACACACACACACACACACACACACACACACACCCAGCCCTCTGATGAAAGGTCAGATATTGAGATGTCTGATGGAGCCTCATTAGAACTCAAACACATTCAACTAAACGCTCACTTTCCTCCCCCAGATGTCCATGCTCCGTCCTCGCTCACAGTTCACATGGATCTTCGTGTTAAAAAAACTAGGCAGACAGACAGACAGACAGACAGGCAGGCAGACAGACAGACAGACAGACAGACAGACAGACAGACAGACAGGCAGGCAGACAGACAGACAGACAGACAGACAGACAGACAGACAGACAGGCAGGCAGACAGACAGACAGACAGACAGACAGGCAGGCAGACAGGCAGACAGACAGTGTGCAGCTGTTCTGTGCAGAGAGCCGAACAGTTAAAGAAGCAGCTTTTCTCTAATGAGGGCTGCAGCAGAAGGTCAGGGGAAGGTCACATTCAGACGCCAGACCATATCTGAGACGTGACTCAGACTTTAGAAACTTTCCAGATACTTAGTTCTTACTCTCGGACTTTATCGCTCAGAAACTTTTACTTTCTTAACTATAAATGATGTACACATTCATGCAGTTGTGTGCATCTCTGCCTGAATTGGACCATAAAAAGGAGCCGGTACTGTAGTTCGACAGATGCATGACATGATCATGAGTCTTGGACAGTGTTGTAGTCAAGACCGCCTAAACCGAGACCAAGTCATCACCGAGACCAGAATGTATCGAGACCGAGACAAGACTGAGACTTTGAGGGGTTGAGACCCGAGACTTTGAGGGTTTGAGACCGAGACTTTTTGAGGGGTTGAGACCGAGACTTTGAGGGTTTGAGACCGAGACTTTGAGGGGTTGAGACCGAGACTTTGAGGGGTTGAGACCGAGACTTTGAGGGGTTGAGACTGAGACTTTGAGGGGTCGAGACCGAGACAAGACCGAGACTTTGAGGGGTTGAAACCGAGACTTTGAGGGGTGGAGACCGAGACTTTGAGGGGTCGAGACTGAGACTTTGAGGGGTTGAGACCGAGACAAGACCGAGACTTTGAGGGGTTGAGACCGAGACATTGAGGGGTTGGGACCGAGACTTTGAGGGGTTGGGACCGAGACAAGACCGAGACTTTGAGGGGTCGAGACCGAGACAAGACCGAGACTTTGAGGGGTGGAAACCGAGACTTTGAGGGGTGGAGACCGAGACTTTGAGGGGTCGACCGACCAAGACCAAGACTTTAAGGGGTCGAGAACGACTTTGAGGGGTCGAGACTGAGACTTTGAGGGGTCGAGACCGAGACAAGACCGAGACTTTGAGGGGTTGAAACCGAGACTTTGAGGGTTCGAGACCGAGACTTTGAGGGGTTGAGACCGAGACTTTGAGGGGTTGAGACTGAGACTTTGAGGGGTTGAGACCGAGACTTTGAGGGGTCGAGACCGAGACTTTGAGGGGTTGAGACTGAGACTTTGAGGGGTCGTGACCGAGACTTTGAGGGGTCGAGACCGAGACTTTGAGGGGTCGGGACCGAGACAATACCGAGACTTTGAGGGGTCGAGACCGAGACTTTGAGGGGTGGAGACCGAGACTTTGAGGGGTCGAGACCGAGACAAGACAGGAGACTTTGAGGGGTAGAAACCGAGACTTTGAGGGGTTGAAACCGAGACTTTGAGGGGTCGAGACCGAGACAAGACCGAGACTTTGAGGGGTTGAAACCGAGACTTTGAGGGGTCGAGACCGAGACTTTGAGGGGTCGAGACCGAGACAAGACCGAGACTTTGAGGGGTTGAAACCGAGAATTTGAGGGATCGAGACCGAGACTTTGAGGGGTTGAGACCGAAACAAGACCGAGACTTTGAGGGGTTGAAACCGAGACTTTGAGGGGTCGAGACCGAGACTTTAAGGGGTCGAGACCGAGACTTTGAGGGGTCGAGACCGAGACAAGACCGAGACTTTGAGGGGTCGAGACCGAGACTTTGAGGGGTCGAGACTGAGACTTTGAGGGGTTGGGACTGAGACAAGACCAAGACTTTGAGGGGTCGAGACCGAGACTTTGAGGGGTCGAGACCAAGACTTTGAGGGGTCGAGACCGAGACTTTGAGGGGTCGAGACCCGAGACTTTGAGGGGTCGGGACCGAGACAAGACCGAGACTTTGAGGGGTTGAGACCGAGACTTTGAGGGGTCGAGACCGAGACTTTGAGGGGTCGAGACCGAGACAAGACCGAGACTTTGAGGGGTTGAAACCGAGACTTTGAGGGGTCGAGACCGAGACTTTAAGGGGTTGAGACCGAGACTTTGAAGGGTCGAGACTGAGACTTTGAGGGCTCGAGACCGAGACAAGACCGAGACTTTGAGGGGTTGAAACCGAGACTTTGAGGGGTTGAAACCGAGACTTTGAGGGTTCGAGACCGAGACTTTAAGGGGCTGAGACCGAGACTTTGAGGGGTTGAGACCGAGACAAGACCGAGACTTTGAGGGGTTGAAACCGAGACTTTGAAGGGTCGAGACCGAGACTTTGAAGGGTCGAGACTGAGACTTTGAGGGCTCGAGACCGAGACAAGACCGAGACTTTGAGGGGTTGAAACCGAGACTTTGAGGGGTTGAAACCGAGACTTTGAGGGTTCGAGACCGAGACTTTAAGGGGTTGAGACCGAGACTTTGAGGGGTTGAGACCGAGACAAGACCGAGACTTTGAGGGGTCGAGACCAAGACTCTGAAGGGTCGAGACCGAGACAAGACCGAGACTTTGAGGGGTTGAGACCGAGACTTTGAGGGGTTGAGACCGAGACTTTGAGGGGTGGAGACCGAGACTTTGAGGGGTTGGGACCGAGACAAGACCGAGACTTTGAGGGGTTGAGACCGAGACTTTGAGGGGTCGAGACCGAGACTTTGAGGGGTCGAGACCGAGACTTTGAGGGGTGGAGACCGAGACTTTGAGGGGTTGGGACCGAGACAAGACCGAGACTTTGAGGGGTCGAGACCGAGACTTTGAGGGGTCGAAACCGAGACTTTGAGGGGTTGAGACCAAGACCAGACCAGAGCTAGACAGCCAGAGCTTTTACTTCAGTCTCAGAGATTCACTTTCTTGGGAGTTTGTGTAAAGCGGGTGGGAAGAGGAAGTTAATAAGTTATTGGTTGCATTTGAAGCAGGAAGTGTTACATCTAATCCCAGTAATGATGTTAACACGTAAATCAGACGATACACGGGCAGTTCAGCGGTATCAGATGTGGTCTTGACCGGTCTTGAAATAAAATCCTGAGAATCAGAATATCTATTGTCATTGTACAAAATGAACAACAAATGTTTTTTAGCAGCAGTTCACCCAGTAACATAAATCTAAATCTAAAAAGACAAAAAAATAAATAGTAACACAACAAATTAGAAAGAAATATACACACTAAAAGTAGGCCTACTAGTAATTGCCCATGGTCCAGATGTGAAGGTGTGAATGTGAGTCCTGTTCATCCAAAACTGTGTTTAAATGTGGTCGATTTCCGCGAGACCGAGACCTTCAAAAAGACCAAGAAAGATCTCTGCAGGGCAAATCCAGACAGCTAGACTATCTGTCTACCTGTTGGTCTGTTTGTCTAACTGCTCCTCAGATCTCTGCAGGGTAAATCCAGACAGCTAGCTAGACTATCTGTCCAATCTGAGTTTTCTGTTGCACGACTAAAACTGCTTTTGAACGTACACATGTTCCACCAAAACAAGTTCCTTCAGAGGGCCCCCAAGAGCGCTTGAAATGTCCCACAATAGAGCTCATAACAGAGCCGGTCTATTTAAAGATAGTGTTGCTGCTGATAGGTCTCACATTAGTCTTTTAAATGCTTATTTGTACATTACGGGTCAGTGTAACTCTTATCAGTTCAATTTTCTAAGCACAAACGGATATTTGGAAAAACAGAAAAATGGGTTCAAATATCCAATTTTTAATTTTTTTCCATCCATCTTCTTCTGCTTATCTGGTGTCGGGTCGCGGGAAGAGCAGCTCCAGAAGGGGACCCCAAACTTCCCTTTCCCGAGCAACATTAAGCCAGGTTGGAGATATAATCCCTCCACCTAGTCCTGGGTCTTCCCCGAGGCCTCCTCCCAGCTGGACCTCCCTTCACCTAGTCCTGGGTCTTCCCCGAGGCCTCCTCCCAGCTGGACCTCCCTTCACCTAGTCCTGGGTCTTCCCCGAGGCCTCCTCCCAGCTGGACCTCCCTCCACCTAGTCCTGGGTCTTCCCCGAGACCTCCTCCCAGCTGGACCTCCCTCCACCTAGTCCTGGGTCTTCCCCGAGTCCTCCTCCCAGCTGGACCTCCCTCCACCTAGTCCTGGGTCTTCCCCGAGACCTCCTCCCAGCTGGACCTCCCTCAACCTAGTCCTGGGTCTTCCCCGAGACCTCCTCCCAGCTGGACCTCATGACCATAGCTGAGGGTAGGAACGAAAACTGACCGGTAGATCGAGAGCTTTGCCTTCTGGCTCAGCTCTCTTTTAAACTAACGGTGCGATAGATTGAATGTAATACCGCACCCGCTGCACCGATTCTCCGACCAATCTCCCGCTCCATTGTCCCCTCACTCGCGAACAAAACCCCAAGGTACTTGAACTCCTTCACTTGGGGTAAGGACTCATTCCCTACCTGGAGAAGGCAAATTAAAAAAATGTATCTTTAAACAGTTTTTCCAATTTTCTGTTTTTATTCAGAGGATCAGAAATTGAGAAAATTACAAAATTGCGTCTGGGCTCCAATTATTCAATACTACCAAATAAGTATTCTCTCCCTCAATAAGTGTTACACTGACCATTACGAGTGCTTAAACTAATATTTACAATACACAAGTTGGTTTAGTGCCAAGTGCAGTGGCAACATGTTACAATGTGGAGAGTCCCCCAAACCAAATCCTGTTTAGGGCCCCCAAAAGCCCTTCCTAAGACTATGGAACTTAGCACCACCCACGATGATTGTGATTGGTTTAAAGATTATTGTTACTGGCTCACACGTTCATGTTGTCTTACATTCCCAAACTAGCTGGCAAAACAACCCCTCAAAATCAATAATCTGTCATGTTTGTTTAAACGGCGGCTCTTTGTCCGGGGTTGTCGGGGTCACTGGGTTGTTGGGAAACATCCCAGCAGCCTCTCTGACAGATGGCTAATCCATAATCCTGGATGTTCAGAGCTGCTGTTGACCTTAAATCCTCCCTGCTGGTTGACTCCTGGGTCAGGAGTCAACGCGCTGAATCTTCGTCAGTATTCAGATTATTTTACTGTATTAAGAGCAATAATAATAATAATAATAATAATACATTTTATTTAAAGGCGTCTTTCTCTGCACTCAAGGACACCGTACAGGGATACAAAAGACAATAAAAGCAGCACAAAATAAAGAATACCAGTATACGAGAATACGAGTACTAACACCATACTGTAAAAATACAAGACAAAGTCCTGCAGTGAAAATGTTCCTTCAGTAAAAGCAAGTCCCTCCAGAAAAACACGATTTTGCGAACGCATATTTCAACGCATAATCAACCAAAGGGAGAACAAGAACAATGTGTTAACAGCTGCAGCTCCAGCTGTTAATAATACATCACAGGTGACGTTGCAACGTACGATAACGCCACACTTTTCCAGCATAAATTGCCGATTTCCGCGCAAAATATGCGGGGCTTGCATGATTTCATAATTCCCGCATTTTCGTTGCAAAAAAGTCCCATAATATACAGTACAGGCCAAAAGTTTGGACACACCTTCTCATTCAATGCGTTTCCCTTTTTATTTTCATGACTATTTACATTGTAGATTCTCACTGAAGGCATCAAAACTATGAATGAACACATATGGAATTATGTACTTAACAAAAAAGTGTGAAATAACTGAAAACATGTCTTATATTTTAGATTCCTCAAAGTAGCCACCCTTTGCTTTTTTATTAATAAGGGAAATAATTCCACTAATTAACCCTGACAAGGCACACCTGTGAAGTGAAAACCATTTCAGGTGACTACCTCATGAAGCTCATTGAGAATTTATAGAAAGAGTATCCAACCAGTTGTGTGTTTAATGAAAAAACTATGGATACATGTTCTTCAAAAATCAATGAAATGACATGTGGTGTGCCCCAAGGGTCAGTATTGGGCCCTGTTCTTTTTAATCTGTATATACTCACCCTTGCAGGTGATATAAGGAAGCATGGAATCAATTTTCACAGTTATGCTGATGATACACAGCTGTACATCTCCATGCCTCCTGGTGACACATGTCCAATGATGGCACTTTTTAACTGTATTTCAGATATAAAATCCTGGATGGCTGAGAACTTTTTACAGCTTAACCAGGACAAAACTAAAGGCCCTGAGAGAGAAACCCGAAATCAAAATTAAAATACAGAAACTTTCTTTAAATCCATTATCACAAGTGAAAAACTTAGGCGTCATTTTTTTACTCTGGGCTTGGGTTTATCCCACATATCAAATATACAACTAAATTAGGTTTTTATCACCTCAAAAATATAGCCAGAGTCCGCCCTATTCTCTTTCGGGCCAACAAGGAGACGCTGATGCATGCTTTTATCACCGGTCGCATTGATTATTGTAATGCCCTGCTTTCTGGTCTCTCCAAAAAGAGTATCTCTCCACTTCAACTGTTACAGAACTCAGCTGCTCGTGTGCTGAGTTCTGACGTTGACGCTGACGTTTTAAGATCACTGCATTGGCTCCCTGTGTGTTTCAGGATCGATTTTAAGGTTCTTTTGCAACATGGCATCATGACTTTGCGTAAATATACACGCTCTACACTTTCATAAAGCCAAATGGCGTGTTATTGCACACATTTTCAGCTATCCACGTGTATTCCTACGCTGTATACAGCTGATGTAAACATACCCACCTCGTGGCCTCGCCACGTTGCGTGTTATCGCGAGAACGCGACGTACTATCGCGAGAACAACGTCACACGTCTGTAAAAAAAAAAAAAGGTTGGGTTTAGGAAAAGAACACGGGGAAAGGCTTTAGTAACAAAACAGTGACAAAAACACGGAAAATAACAACAAAAACATGCTTAGGACAACAATAAATGGTTGGGTTTAGGAAAGAAATATTGGGTAAGGCTTATTAAAAAGAAAAATTTAAAAAATGGAAAAAACTACTGTATCTGAAGTCTCTTTTATATAGACCTTAGTGGTCCTCTAATACTGTATATGAAGTCTCTTTTATATAGACCTTAGTGGTCCCTAATACTGTATCTGTAGTCTCTTTTATATAGACCTTAGTGGTCCCCTAATACTGTATCTGAAGTATCTTTTATATAGACCTTAGTGGTCCCCTAATACTGTATCTGAAGTCTCTTTTATACAGACCTTAGTGGTCTCCTAATACTGTATCTGAAGTCTCTTTTATATAGACCTTAGTGGTCCCCTAATACTGTATCTGAAGTCTCTTTTATATAGACCTTAGTGGTCCCCTAATACTGTATCTGAAGTCTCTTTTATATAGACCTTAGTGGTCCCCTGATACCATAATAGCCATGATGTCTCTCTCTCTCTCTCATGAGGGGGCCAAATTCTCTGGGTGGCCAAAGCAGAGAAAGGGGAGGTAACCTTTCCCCTTATGACCTCATAAGGAGAATATTCCTGATTGGTCCATCTGAGCTTTCATTTTCTCAAAGGCAGAGCAGGATACCCAGGGCTCGGTTTACACCTGTCACCATTTCTAGCCACTGGGGGACCATAGACAGGCTGGGGGAACTCATATTAATTTTAAAAAAACTCATAAAGTGACATTTTCATGCTATGGCACCTTTAACCACATTTTCCTGATGATACTTACGCACTGTTTTTCGGCAGAGTAGCACGGTTTCACAGCTGGAGATACTTAAAGCTGCTGTAGGACTCTGCCAACAAATTTGAACATCAACAACTTCTCAGTCCCTCCCCCCTTTCTGCTGAAACCCAAACCGTCTCCTAAGCCCCGCCCACACAAGGGAGTTTGACACAACTTGCCAGCATGTCAGACAACATGTTCAATAACTAAACACTAACACAACGTTAACTTTACTCACTAACAGTAAAACTATGCTAACTAGCAGGCTAGCGTTAGCCATTCCAGCATCATATCAGACCGACCACTGTGCAAACATTACTATCATTCTCACCTTTGTGGACTTCCGACTACTAATAACCAAGTGAAAGATAAATCATTCGTGGTAATTATGTTACCTGTCGAGAAGAAATGTGGCTACGTCTGCATCGTTCTTCAGATCTTTAAAATCCCGGAGCTAACACCACCTCTGGAAAGCCACTCCAATATTCACCCGAGTTTTGGGAAACTTTTCTGCAGCTGGTCCGCGGGGAAGGGGGGAGGGGAGAACCCTATTATATGCGTGTGCGTGCATGAGCAGTGATTGACAGGCCGATAGACCACTCCCCTTGGCCCTGATTGGTGCATCTGGAATTTTGCCAATCGCAGTACAGGCTGTAAGTGTTGCCAGAGGAGCTGGATTTATTTTTATATTACATAATTCATGTAGTTCTACCGGATCATTGGGTCAGTTTCAGCAAATATGACAGAAAAGTAGTTTTATAAGACTTACCTACTGCACCTTTAAGCCAACAATCAACAACAATCACTGGCTAAATAAAAACCTGCAACGTA
>NC_041337.1:37364755-37367255 GCF_004354835.1 Perca flavescens | reverse complement strand
CACACACACACACACACACACACACACACACACACACACACACACAAAGACACACAGAGACACACTCACAGACACACAGAGACACACTCACACACACACACACACACACAGAGACACACTCACAGACACACAGAGACACACTCACACACACACACACACACACACACACACACACACACACAGAGACACAAACACTGAGACACACACAGACACAAACACAGACACACACACACACACACACACACGCACACACATACACACAGACACACAGATAGACACACAGAGACACAAACACACACACACACACACACACACAGAGACACACACACACAGACACACAGAGATACACACACACACACACAGAGACACAAACACTGAGACACACACAGACACAAACACAGACACACACACACAGACACACGCACACACATACACACAGACACACAGAGACACAAACACAGACACACACACACACACACACACAGACACACACACACAGACACACAGAGATACACACACACACACACACACACACACGCACACGCACACTCACACAGAGAGAGAGAGAGAGAGACACAGACACAGACACACACTGACACAGAGACACACACACACACACACACAGATACAGATACACACACACACACACACACACACACACACACAGACACAGATACACACACACACAGACTCAGAGACACACACACACAAACACACACATGTTAGATAACAGAGATAACTACAGCTGCTGTCTCCGTTCAGCGCTGTAGTTTCATGGAGCTCTGCAGGTAACTCATTAGTGCAGAATAAGAATACGAGTGTGTCCCGGTTCTGCTGTGATCAGGATCTGGGTTTAATCCCTTTCGCCTTCGGGACGCCCCGTTACTGGAACACGATCTGGATCCTTTCAGTCAGAAGGACTCAGACCAAATTACTTGGCAACAAATTTTGGGGAAATGAATCCACCTGCAGCGAGAACAATCACAAAGCTCCGTCATGTCCTCATCCTCCAGCTGGTAGTTGTTAGCGTGATGTTGGAAATACTGTTATTAAATAATTCAATTCTCCTAATAATAAAATACTGTTTCTAATAAGACACATGTTTGCTTTAACCAAAACAGTTCCTGGAACTCAGTTTTTACAAACTCAGTAACCTCACTTTTCCAGAAACTGACGCTATGTTCCTACGTGTTTGTGTCTGAGTGACTGATATGAACAACAACCGTTGACGTTGGTCCAGTATTAAGCGAGATCGCTGCAGTTAGCAGCAGAGAAACAAGCTACAATGGAAGTTAATAGTGATTGTCCCGCTTGTATTTATGTTCATAAAAGTGCTTGTTTTTCCGCTGACAGACTCAGATTATTATTCTAAGAGTCTGACATTATAGAAAGGATCCCTACAGAGATAGAGCTTTAAAACCTCTTTGAGACCTTTCTGTTCAACCAGAAACAGCTCTGAGGTCTCTAGCGCTAAACCCACCAGACTCCATTTTAATAAAAATTACTTTTAGCGTGTATAGAGCCAGCATATCTCCACCAGACTCCATGTAAATAATCAGGACCTTTAGCGTGTATAGAGCCAGCATATCTCCACCAGACTCCATGTAAATAATCAGGACTTTTAGCGTGTATAGAGCCAGCATATCTCCACCAGACTCCATGTAAATAATCAGGACTTTTAGTGTGTATAGAGCCAGCATATCTCCACCAGACTCCATGTAAATAATCAGGACTTTTAGTGTGTATAGAGCCAGCATATCTCCACCAGACTCCATGTAAATAATCAGGACTTTTAGAGTGTATAGAGCCAGCATATCTTCACCAGACTCCATGTAAATAATCAGGACTTTTAGCGTGTATAGAGCCAGCATATCTCCACCAGACTCCATGTAAATAATCAGGACTTTTAGTGTGTATAGAGCCAGCATATCTCCACCAGACTCCATGTAAATAATCAGGACTTTTTTTAGCGTGTATGGAGCCAGCATATCTCCACCAGACTCCATGTAAATAATCAGGACTTTTAGAGTGTATAGAGCCAGCATATCTCCACCAGACTCCATGTAAATAATCAGGACTTTTAGCGTGTATAGAGCCAGCATATCTCCACCAGACTCCATGTAAATAATCAAGACTTTTAGCGTGTATAGAGCCAGCACATTTCCACCAGACTCCATGTAAATAATCAGGACTTTTAGTGTGTATAGAGCCAGCATATCTCCACCAGACTCCATGTAAATAATCAAGACTTTTAGCGTGTATAGAGCGTAACATATACCAGGGAGCAGTGTTGGCAAAGTTACTCTTAAAAAGTAGTGTTTGCTCGTTACTTGTTACTTCTTAAAAAAGTAATCCGTTACTTTACTTAGTTACCCCACTATGGAAAGTAACTTTTTACGTTACTTGTTACTTTTACGTTACTTTTAAAAGAAGGCGTCTCTAGCAGAGACTGAAGATAATTATACAAAAGCTATATTTGACCATAAAGCCAATCCATGGT
>NC_041337.1:37357255-37359755 GCF_004354835.1 Perca flavescens | reverse complement strand
TACCAGACACAGAGCCCCGTTTGGGTGTCTGAATGAGACAAAGAGTTTAGCTAGGGAAGTGGCTGTACCATAGGGCTGTACACTGCTCTACATTGGAGGTGGAAAACCGAATCTACTGCAGAAATACACAGAGCACAAACGCAACACATCTGCCGCAGCATGTCAACAGCTGAGCGCGTCTGTTATAACCTGAAGCTGCGCTGTAAACAGGTCTGCTTCAGAGCTCCGTGTGTCTGAGTCTGAACCATAGACTGTTAACATCACGTCACAGGAACTTCAAACTACATCAGTAGTGTTGCACTCCTAAACTTTGTGTTGATGGCATCAATGTATTAGACTGATTTGGCTATGACTCCTCCTTCACGGGAGGAGTCCTTTTGTCGGGACTCGGGACAAGCAATTCAAAATCGGGACTGTCCCGGTCAAACCGGGACGTCTGGTCACCCTATCTTTAACTAAAAGGTCGACCTCCTTAGAAATCCTTTCCATAATGTTGTCAGACACATAGAATAATAATCTGAGTCTGTCTGCGGCAACAACAGAACTTTTGTGAAGGTAAATATAAGCTGTCCTATTAACTTATATTGAAGCTTGTTTTGCTGAATGCCAACCTGAGCCCTATGTTTCCATGTTTTTGTGCGTAAGTGACTGATGGGAACAACAATCGTTGACATTGGTCCAGTATTAAGCGAGATCTCTGTAACAGGACATCTCCGAGCAGCTTTAACAAAGTCCAGTTTATGGTGACGTTGTTTTTCAACCTTCGCTGAACCTTCACGGACATCATGACATTTAAATAGGCGCAAAAGATTGTTGCTCGGCATCATATTTTCTTCTCGCAGCCTCTCCACATGTCCTTTATAATCACTGATGAAACTCTGAAGATTCCCACAGAAGCAATATTTAACTGTGTGAAGAGAAATGACTCATTCCTCACTCAGAATAGAAATCAGATCCACATACAGACATGTGAGAAGACTGACTCACCGTGGAGGGATTTAAGTAAAAAACGTATAATAATAATCCAGAGTTATTAAACTCCCGAGGTCCTGTAGCCACCCGAGGTCCTGTAGCCACCCGAGGTCCTGTAGCCTCCCGATGTCCTGTAGCCTCCCGAGGTCCTGTAGCCTCCCGAGGTCCTGTAGCCACCCGAGGTCCTGTAGCCTCCCGATGTCCTGTAGCCTCCCGATGTCCTGTAGCCTCCCGAGGTCCTGTAGCCTCCCGAGGTCCTGTAGCCTCCCGAGGTCCTGTAGCCACCCGAGGTCCTGTAGCCTCCCGATGTCCTGTAGCCTCCCGATGTCCTGTAGCCTCCCGAGGTCCTGTAGCCTCCCGAGGTCCTGTCCTGTAGCCTCCCGATGTCCTGTAGCCACCCGATGTCCTGTAGCCTCCCGATGTCCTGTAGCCACCCGATGTCCTGTAGCCTCCCGATGTCCTGTAGCCTCCCGAGGTCCTGTAGCCTCCCGAGGTCCTGTAGCCTCCCGATGTCCTGTAGCCTCCCGATGTCCTGTAGCCACCCGATGTCCTGTAGCCTCCCGATGTCCTGTAGCCTCCCGAGGTCCTGTAGCCTCCCGAGGTCCTGTAGCCTCCCGAGGTCCTGTAGCCTCCCGAGGTCCTGTAGCCACCCGAGGTCCTGTAGCCTCCCGAGGTCCTGTAGCCTCCCGAGGTCCTGTAGCCTCCCGAGGTCCTGTAGCCTCCCGATGTCCTGTAGCCTCCCGATGTCCTGTAGCCACCCGAGGTCCTGTAGCCTCCCGATGTCCTGTACTCCAACGTAGCAGCGCTCAGCCGGGGCTTGTGAGTATCCCCACCCCCCGCCCGGCGCCTCACACCCTGGGCAACTCCGGAGAAGAAAAGAGTCCAACCCCTATCCAGGAGTACGGTTCCAGAACCGAGACTGTGCGTAGAGGTAAGCCCCACCAGATCTAACGGTGGCGCTCCACCTCCCGCACCAGTTCCGGCTCCTTCCCCCCACAGAGAGGTGACGTTCCACGTCCCCAGAGCCGGCGTCTGCCGCCCGGGTCTGGTCCGTCGAGGCCCCTGACCTTCACTGCCACCCATGTGGCATCGCACCCGACCCCAGCGGTTCCTCCCACAGGTGGTGGGCCCATGGGATGGAGAGGGAGTTGCCACGTAGCTTCTTCGGGCTGTGCCCGGCGGGCTCCGTGGCAAACCCGCCACCAGGCGCTCGCCGACGAGCCCCGCCGTCTGGGCCTGGCTCCAGGCGGGGCCCCGGGCTTCCTCCGGGCAGGGTCACTCCATCTCTACCTCGTTTATTCATTGGGGTTTTTGAACCATTGTTGGTCTGGCCCCTCACCTGAGACCACTTTGCCTTGGGAGACCCTACCAGGAGCACACAGCTCCAGACAACACAGCCCTCAGGTTCACAGAGACACACAAACCTCTCCACCACGATAAGGTGATGGTTCACGGAGAAGCTGATAGGTTAGTCTCTCCCTGTTAATACAACACAGCTGATAGGTTAGTCTCTCTGTTAATACAACAC
>NC_041337.1:37337255-37352255 GCF_004354835.1 Perca flavescens | reverse complement strand
TCTTTAAGTCAGTCGTCGGATTCATTTAGTATTTTTTTTTATTCTGACTGCAAACATACTAAATCTAAAGTATATCTAGAGGGAAATTATAGTGATATATTTTCAGATTTCCAGATTATCTGAGACTGAAATCTTAGCAGCAGCCTTTCCTGCCAACAGTCCAACATTGGTTTTTCTGGCCTCTGGTGATTCACTTCAATTTCTCAGACACTTAAGATAGAGTCTAGTCTCTTATAGACAGACCTTTCCTTCACAGCGCTGTAGAAGAGGGTCTGGCTAGTCCACACAGCATTCCTGGATGGAGAAAACGTGCTCTGGTTTCTATTTGACATTTCTTTAAACCAATCACAATCATCGGGCGGGCTAAGTTCGGGACGGAGCCACGGTGCCTCTGTAAATGGTCTCAGGAAGGTTTTGGTGGAACATATGTGCGTTCAAAAATAGTTTTAGTCGCAACAGAAAACTCAGATTGGACAGATAGTCTAGCTAGCTGTCTGGATTTACCCTGCAGAGATCTGAGGAACAGTTAACCACATAGTCCTTGTGAAACAAGGGCTGGATCTAGAAAATATTTATGGGGTAAGTGTATAGCATACATAATTACTTTTTCTTGATTAGATTTTATTTGTAGCTGACCTGTTAGCTAATGAGCCAGGCAAGCTAACAGTAAGCAGCTAAAACACAAAATACTGGCATAACAATGTCACCTTTGATGTCAACACCGGGCGGACGGGTTTGCTGTAACGCTTAGCTAGCTACTAAACAAGGTTGAGAGACGGGTGGGTGGTGATTGCTGGGAACCGACAGCGAGTCATGCTCAATGTTGTGCAGCAGCAGAACATCTCCAGCTGCCCGGAATTATCTCCCCTTCACTTTCAGTAATCTTAACTTTCGCTTGGTGCTTAACCCACTTTTGTCTGGGTTAATTAGCCAATCAGAAGACAGCTAAATTTAAGGGGAGAAATTCGGCAGGGAGGAGATTTTGGCACATACACCGTAGCGCTACGGAGATGTAGCTACCGCTATGGATGGCCACTGTTGTGACTCGGTGCTGGATCTGATATAGTCGGTTTCCGCGTTTAAGTAACTGCCGTTAACGGCGTAAGCACCAGGCACTGGAGATAAGTTCTGGGGGTTGCTGTAATGAAAGTAGCTGGCTGATAGCTGACTGGGGCTAACGGTAACTAGCTAGCTATATGTCCCGGGGCTGTTGTCAGCTGTCATCCCGACTGAGTCTCTGGGAGTGAGGCAGACAGACCGTGTGCTAGCTGGCTAAATTAGCATTAGATTAATCATCTATCTATACAGCTAACGTTAACGTTACTAGTGAAGTTATTCATGGGTTAGCTCAGTCCTGTTAGCTGTGGTGAAACAGTCATACTAAAAATAACTTCATTAGCATTTTGAACGATGTTGTAACCTCATAATGTTACCCACAAAGCATTAGCTCAACGTTAGCACATTGTAGTAACGTTATGCTGGTATCGATATTGAACTTTCAAAATAGATAAGGTCTCTTTTGTATAACTGTGATAAAAGTGGGATGTAATTAATCACAAAATGATGCTGTATGGCAAAAAGCAGTATTACTGTTACAAGTATTATTTTTCTGTGACATTGTATGATTTACAATTACTCCTGAACGTATCATCTTCTGACGGAAGTTAGAGTAACTACACAGTGAAAGGTTATATGATGCCACTGACGGGCGACTAAAGGAAACGTGCCGTGTCTGAAAATAAAATAACTGATTTCTCTGGGTTTGACATTTGGTGGAAACATTTGGGATAGTGTAAGAACACAACTCATAAAAATATATAACATAGGTATGGTTGTTTTAGACATTTTAAAGCAGAAATGTTACATATTGTACCTTTAAGCCCTCTTATACCACTCTTGATACCCCTATCCAATTATTAATGAGGCAACACTCATGAATTCACATTTCAAAACCAACTGTCGTACAAGCCAACTTAAAGCTCCCTATTCAAACTAGGGGCACCGATCCGATATTAGGATCGGATATCGGCCCCGATATTGGATACAAAATAGCTGGATCGATCGGAAAAATTAACAGATCCACGGGCCGATCCAGTTTTTTTATTAGTTTTTTTCCTCCTCATGCAGCACTGTGACCCTGAGCTAACCGCGCACTTTCCCCACCATGGTAGTAACTTTATAACAACAATTAATAACTCACAACTAACTCTCTTTTAAAGTATAAAACACCATAGCATATAACAATTTGTGACTTAAACCATTTCTAACACTAATAATTTTACATTTACAAATGTACACCATGCTTGGTATGCTGGGTAACATTATAGCTGCTAGCCCTAGCTAGCCAGGTATATAACAGTCTGTTGTTGGAGAGGCCCGCCGGTTTTACTGCACATTCAAGAACCGAAGAAAGTTGAAAGCTAGAGGATGAAGAAAGACCGCAGATACACCAGGACAACGATGTCAAGAGAGGAGCTATCTGTTGTTCCAAGTTTTTGTTTCTAAAAATCGACATAATTTAGCTACTGTTGTTGCCGATGCGGCGCTAATGCTACGACCGTTAACTACCGTTACCCGTTAACGCTACTGTGCTAATATTCAAGCATGCAGCGAACAACATTATGAACATAATCCACCTAGGTCCGCTACAGACCGTTGAGAAAGACGGGTTCAGAGCAATGATTAAACACTGGATTTAGGATGCCTTGCCTCGCTGGAAATACATCTGCCAACCACCAACATTATTCAAACAGCAAAGGAGGCTGACAGCGAAGCTACGCCTGGTCGCCCACTACAACCACACTACAACAACCTAACACCTGTGGCCAAGGTAGTGTTGAAAGGGAAACAATGTTAAAGTTGTTTGTATGTGTAGGCTGTTCATTCAATTTTAGTTTATTTTTACTACTTTGCAGCTTGCACAATAAAAACAGTTTAGATTATGGAACTGTTTCATGGATTCTCCTTCATATAAAGTTATCCCTTCTCCTCCTTTTCTCATCTTGGAAATGAGCACCCTCCTCCCCTCTTTCTTACCACTCACCTTCTATAACATCTGAACCCTCTGTTATGCTCATCTGTCTTTCTTTTCATTCTCTCTCTGACTCTCTTGAGACCTTCCAGCCAAAGGTGTGAAGGAGGAACTAAGTGCTTTCTCCTGTCTATAAACAATGTCCTTTATGCCTGGTGTGGCTCTGGGCCTGCCATGGCTATGGGAGGGAAAAAGAAGGGAAATGTCTGCAGAGATTTATCCGTTGCTCAACGCTAGTCCAAATGTTCTCACCCTCTCTCTTTCCACCCTGTCCCCCAAGTAGAGGGATTAGCCAGCAGGTGATTGGAGGAAAGAACAATAAAGAGGGGCAGGAGACACTTGAGATGGAAACCCCAACAGCCTATAGTTGACAGGGATTAAGGACAGTACCAAGTTGAGGGAGGAGGGACAGCTCAGATGAGGGGAGAGAGAGGGGAAGACATGCAGGAACCATCACAGGTCGGGACTCAAACCCTGGACCTTCTGGCCGAGGAATAAACTTCTAAATATGTGTGCCTGCTCTGCCAACTGAGCTAACCGACACTGCCTGATAACATTTAATACTCTGGATTGACACTGTATAAGCAATGTGGTAATGACTACATAACTGGTAAGGGGTGTTTGTACATCTCAAAATGCAGCAATTTAAGTAGGATGTCTGGGCTTTAGATTGATGCTGCAGTGTGGGACTAACAAATATAGTCAGCCACCAAGTAATTGCCAGTATAAACAGTGCCTGAACTGGACCAAGAAGGTGCCAGTACCAATCATTGCAGTGTCTTGAATATATTTATGCGCATATTCGGTAATATATCCCACTTCTAATGTATTTTTGTATGCTTACATTTCCACAATTTGTACATAAATGTACACTCACCTAAAGGATTAGTAGGAACACCTGTTAAATTTCTGGTTAATGCAATTATCTAATCAACCAATCACATGGCAGTTGCTTCAATGCATTTAGGGATGTTGTCCTGGTCAAGACAATCTCCTGAACTCCAAACTGAATGTCAGAATGGGAAAGAAAGGTGATCTAAAAGCAACTTTGAGTGTGGTGGTTGTTGGTACCAGACGGGCTGGTCTGGTGTTCTACATCTGCTCAGTTACTGGGATTTTCACGCACACCCATTTCTAGGATTTAGAAAGTATGGTCTGAAAAGGAAAAACATCCAGTATGCTGCAGACCTGGGGAATGTAAAAATGCCTTGTTGATGCTAGAGACCGAGGAGAATAGCCCGACTGATTCCAGCTGATAGAAGATCAACTTGACTCAAATAACCACTAGGTTACAACCGGGTATGCAGTAAAAAGCATTTGTGAAACCACAATATCGCACCATCTTTGAGGCGGATGGGCTACACACACCAGAAGACCCACCGGGTACCACCATCTCCACTAAAAACAGGAAAATGAGGCCACACAATTGCACGAGCTCACCAAAATTGGACAGTAGAAGACTGGAAAGATGTTGCCTGGTCTGAGGTCTCGATTTCTGTTGAGACATTCAGATGGTAGAGTCAGAATTTGGTGTAAACAGAATGAGAACATGGATCCGTCATGCCTTGTTACCACTGGGCGAGCTGGGGTGGTGGTGTAATGGTGTGGGGGATCCTTTTGCCTTCAGAACTTTGCCTTAAGTCTTTGTGTCATTGATTTCATCAAGGTGCTGGAAGCATTCTTTAAGAAATGTTGCCCATCGATGGGATAAAAAGTCTAACACGGTATTAGTATGGTGTTCCTAATAATCCTTTAGGTTAATAAAAACCTTTTATGTAGCTATTCATACAAATCAAATTGTACCAAATATTGCATAATATGTAAATATAAAAATAACTGAAAATATATCTGCTGGGCGCATAGATTAAATTGGATAATGAGAAGAACAAAATGAAGGTCCATAATGTATGGGCAAGACTGCATTGTTTAGCTCCAATGCAGTCACAAAATGTCACTCAGTACAGTGTGTCAAATCAACATAAATTGGAGTATCTTTACTTTTATCTCATGGTAAATCAACATTTTCCCCTTTGCAATAATGTTATATAACGTTACATAGCATGACAGAACAAAGAGGGAGAAAAGAGAAAGCTCTCCCCATTAAGACACACTGCGCATTTATGCATAAGGTACAGCAGCATAAATTCATTGATTATTCAAATCTCCAGCGCACTTCAGAGAGAGCTTAAAGTTATTGGTGTTGGTCTGTTAGGCTGGGGCTGGGACTGTGGCTTGCCTGCCACACGCCAGGGCTCAAGTTTTGGTCGTCTTGGCTCTAGTCTTCGTACCTACTCACCACAGGAGGTGGTGGTGGTATGAGTAAGGGTACTCATGTGTCACTCCGTATCAGTGAGTACCGCCCATTTGTGTTCTGAGTGTAAAAATGCCAGGTCTTATTCCACGTTGAGGGGTTGTCGAAGGACTGAAGGACTGCTGTAAAAGAATCAAGAAAAAAGTAGACAGAAAAAGACATCTAAAGAACAAATTTTACAAGTGTTTTGGGTCTTTTGAGCCAAGAAAGCCAGAACTGAAATCAAACACAACATAAAACGATCCACAACAAAGAACGGTTTTAATATTTTGGACCCAATCATGTGTACAGGATCAAACAAAACATAAATACTATTTATTTATTCAATAAATACATTGTGTGAAACTGTGATTACAATTAATTAACACTGTACACTGTGTGTATTAACAACCGACAGTGAGGTGTGAACCGTCCGACGCGCAGCCTTGAAGGACATTAACCATACGGTCACTTGCCAAATAACATTTTACAAGTTTATATTTAATTAGTTTTACAATCTAAAGCTAAAGTTTTTAAACAATACCTGTTTCCTGGTAACGCCTGACGGTTTTGACTAATACCTGGAACAATCATTCCATGTTATAAGGTTCTTATGCAATGCAACGTTGTTCACTCCTCCAGGAAATAGGAAGGACCTTATATGCTGAGCTTACCTCCCCTTAGCAACGGGAGATATTTATAGTCCCATTGTACACAAGCCAGAAAGCCAACGCCATGCTAGCAAGATCAAGTCAATCACATTGCGTGCAGTCGGCAATCAGTAAAAAACAAGACAAGCTAGCTATCCAGCCATGTCATTATCCCCAAAAACAATACAATGACTTTTTACAAACAATTTTATCCAATGTAACAGCCCGAACAGCATGTGAGATAACGTTATTCGCTGTGAAACAAAAGTCAGTTAATGAAGGCAGTATAACTTACTTAACACAGCGTGTTTGTTAAGCGCCATCCTGTGGTGTTCAGAGACGAGGCACTGAGCAGCACACAGTTTTAAAAATAACAGATTTACATTCCCTTTTGTTTTAATGTAGTGCATTAATTTAGAACAGTAAACAGTCAGTTTCACCACAACTCCTGTAGTAGATGTTCTACATCACCTTTTATGGACACCCTGCAACCAATCAGAATGGAGTATTCACCCAGACCATGGTATAAATAGTGTTAAATGTGGTTCAGACAGTTCAATAATTATTACCATCTTTCACCAGAAGGCACCAAGTGCAGCATGAAGAGACAATTTAGTCAAACGACTCATTTCCCCAACCACAGGCCACAGTCCCCTCTTTTTACCTCTCCCATGTTGTATCCCCAAACACCTGAGGGCAAGTCTTATCTTATTTTGTTCTTTCTTTCTCTCTGCATCTCACTCTTTTCATTTAATCTCTGAATCTCTATCTCTCTCTGCCCTATCTATCTTGTATGTGCTTGACTAAGCCGATGCCACTTCATTTGCTCTTCTGAGCATTTATTAAAAGTATGCGCGATCATAAAGCTAACTTCTCTCCATATTCCAATGCCTGATCCTGAAACATTGTTGTTTTTGTGCATACCTGGGGGTGTAAAAAAATCCCCTTGATAACCCTCTCGAATCTCCTATTTCTCAATTTAATTCCTATTTCTCTCTCTATTTCTCTATTTCTCTCTCTATTTCTCTCTCTCTCTATTTCTCTCTTTCTCTCTTCTCCTCTCCTCTCTCTCTATTTCTCTCTCTCTCTCTCTCTCTCTCTCTCTCTCTCTCTCTCTCTCTATCACTATGGTAACTCAGTGGCCTGACTGACATCATGTCAACTGGGCATCAACCAACGCCAAAGGGAAGCCTGTAATAATTTTCCCTGCCGATAGATGGGATGGCACAAAAGGAGGATAAGTGAAAGTAAGTAAGTAGCGATACACCGTGTTACAAGGCTAAGCTTACCTGGGCTCGTAACACAACTACTAAAAGGCTAACCCGAGATACTTATTTTCATAACAATCAAGTATCAAAACTGAGGGGACACGCTGTTGATGCTGTCCTTTCCTCCTTCCTACTCTTTCTTCAATGCCTAACAAATATCTCTTTCTCCCTTGACCCTGCTCCTTTCTGTGAGCAGCACTGGTTGAAGCCTGAAAATATTGTAAACAAATTAATAACATAAACAATTACACTGGTCAGACTGTTCAGCTCGTTTTCAGACTGACCTCCGATTCAAGCTGGTCCTCATCCTCAACACATGCTTTCAGTGACTATAGAAAATACTTTTACCGCTAAACTTGCGACTAGTTAACTTAAAGCAGCTAAACGCTTTTGTTTGCTAAGAGCTCTGGTCGACTCAAACATTAACACACTGACAACATTGTATTCAGAATATAAAATATTTTATAGACTTTTTAATGTGTGATTAGGTAAAGGCACCAGATACCAACCTTCTGAACTTGTGAATTCCCGCCAGTCAGCCTTCTCTTTGTTTTTTGATGGAGACAGACGCTAAAGTAATGGAGGGAGGGGCTGTGTGTGTATCTGTGTGTTAGAGAGACGGTGAGCTAATAGAGAGAAACGCAATATGGCGGTGTTGATTGTATACGACCGCCACAAAGCAGTCTATGGGGAAAGAAGGTGTGGGAAACACTGCTTCTTCTAGTATAGAGGGGCTAAAGGTGTTAAACTGACTCACCCAGGCAGAGACACCTGAATTGATCTCATCCCACACAGCTGCAATGGACTGAGTTATCTGAATCACACAAACCTGCCCTTCATGTCCGCGTGTCACACTTGCCCTATCAGCTAACTACTCAAAAAAACACTAAACTGATTTTGTTTTTTATGCAAATGGAAAAAACGTTGCATGAGATTATATTATTTTCTGCCATGATACACTTTTGTAAAGCTGCAGCAGATATTCAAACAAGTCTAAGTTTAAATTCGAATATTAACTTTATCATCTTATAATAAATTACAGAAATATCTGACATCATGTTCCTCCATGTCTGTACCTGTTGTTTCACCTCCCCTCTCCCCATTCATCCCCTGTTCCTCTGTTAATGAAAGTTGAAGTGGCAGTAAATTAAATGGCTTTACAAAATGAAAGCCAAAATCATGACAATAGAGACCACGCGGGGGACGGAAGAGATGTGTTAAGGTTACGTGTGTGTGGCCAATAAAATTCATAGTCTTAAACATTATTTGTATAATTTTTGATTTTTGTAATACAGTCCCAGCTCTCCTTAACAGAACCTTGAATTCGGTTTCACTGAATAAAAGCAGGAGACCACAAGAGAGCACTTTATATCCAAAAAGCATCAAAATCAAGTTTTTTACTTGGTCACATGCCTGTGTATTTATGACTCTAATAAACACAAGCATTAGTGTGGGGTAACTTTCACTTGCATTGTGTGTATGTGTGTTGATGTGTGCACTGGCACTGTCACAGTATATCTCTGTGCTGTTATTAATTTATTGAGTTTTTGTCCACTGGTCAAATCTTGCTTCACCAACCAAATGCTTTTAAGGGAGTTACTATTTTTTTATCCTCCAGTGAATACAGTTATTTGGATTCTACTTTTATGCATTCACATCTCTGTGTATCTCTGGCTTGTGGACGGTGCAATACACCACTGAGCAATTACAGTATGGTGTAATGAAGTATGCTGTATATGCAGTCAAATGGAAACAATTAAAGGGCAGGCTACCAAACAGCAGAATTCAAATATACCACAAAATTCTTAAAACAAATTTTTACTTTTTTCGTATCCAGAAACTATACACATAAAGTTGTCATTGTGTCAGTGGTAGTACAGATCACCATGAGGCAGGGGAAATCTATTAAACAGCTTGATTTGTTGTATTGCTCAATGTTGCAATAATATTAAGACTGATGTCAGTATTACTTAAATAATACCAATTCTGTTGTGAGTTACAAACAGACGATTTGTTAGTGGCTCTTATTGTATTTTAGTAGATTGTTTGATGCTTACTTCATTGTTCAAAGTGTATATTGAGTGGGGAAGGAGAGAAAGAATGATCACCCTGAGGAGGTCTACAGTATGTGCTTTCACCTGGTCCAACCATTTTTTTATTATTTTAAAAAAACAAAATAATTTAAAGTGATCCTTCCATCTGCAGAAGGACCGTCATTGTGTGTTTAGAGAAGGAAGCATGTCAAGCAGCCATACAGACTTGCACAAAGACAGAGAAACAGAAGAGAGAGAGGCAGAGAGAGTGTGCACTGGTCAATGCTCAGTAGGAGAGGAAGGAAACATTTCAATAGAGATGCACTTTTGATTTCTATTCAAATGACACTCTATCAACTAACCAATCAACAGGCCTACCACCAGCACACACACACACACACACACACACACACACACACACACACACACACACACACACACACACACACACACACACACACTTCAGCTCCAGAAGTCTGGTTGGATCTGGATCTGGTTTGTACCCAGCTGTCAGCTGCTGGACCCCATCTCACATATACACACACAAACAAACAAAATAGCATCATATTGCCTCTAAAATGTGAGTGTTGCCATGGATACGGCCCTCTCACATCCCCCAACCAACCCTCCCACCCACCCTCACATTTAGTAGGGAGGTTAATTGAATTGTAATTTATCACTGAATAAAGACAAAGATTGATAGATGTAAAGATGAGGTGGGAAAGAGAGATGGAGGAAACGTAAAAGAACAGAGTTTATCATCTTTGCAATTTAGCCATGACTACTGCAGAGAGGAGGAAGGATACAGCTAGTTCAGAAAAATGAGCAGGGGAATGTCAATGCATCAAGAAAGCCACTGTGTGCTCAGTATTAGTGCATCTGTGTGTGTGTGTGTGTGTGTGTGTGTGTGTGTGTGTGCGCTGACTGTATACAGTTGTTTGTTAGGCAGTTAGATAAATGGGCAAATGAAGAGAGTATGGCAGAAGGAGGGCTTGCAGGCTGGAACAGTGATGGAACAACCTTAGAAAATGAGATGTCTTTGGTCTCTATGGCAGCTAACGAGAATGTTCTGTGCATTCACATCAGACAGCACACACACACACACACACACACACACACACACACACACACACACACACACACACAGATGAGGAAAACTGACAGAAACATGGAAGAGGGAGGCAAGGAAAGAGAATAGGGCGAAGGCTAAATGAATTGTGGCCCGGTTTCCATGGCAGCTAATTTCCGTAAGTCTGCTTTATGGGGAAAATGTGGAGGGTTGAGAGGCAGAAAGGAAGGAGAGCTCAATGACCTTAAATATGATTGTGTTGCTTTATTATATAAAAGGTAATAACATGAGGTCAGTATACAGATATATGTTTGACTGAATGTTGTTGATTGGCAGACAAAGGCAGATGTATAACAAACATAGTATAGTAGGCCTACATGATTAGATAGGTTTGAACATAAAATGTACCCTAGTTTAAAATGCCACCACAGATGAAGACTTAAATGCTGTCAAGACAAAGCCACATACCTACTAATTTCTTTACCAGCCATTTTCTAATGCCTCTTGTTTTAGTTTAGGTAAAAGGCCTCGTGTTGAAAACAGTGACTCACCAGCTTTCAGTAACAGTCAGAACATGGACTACCCAATATAGAGAATACTTATAGAGTCCAATCAGATTGTTATGGTAAAGCCTGAAGAAGCTGCAATTTGGCAAAAATGTGACAGATGTTTTATTTTGTGTCCCCATGTTTGAAGTCTATATTCTGAACTGCATTGTAAATCTGAGAGTAAACACTGAAACACATGCAGACACAGTTTCCACAAATTAACCAAAAGTAGCATAAAACAACACTTTATTCATTTCACACTTGAGCTAATTTATTGTAAGGATAAGTCCAGTTAACAGTCCAGCCCAATTTCATATCAGAGTTAATAAGTTTGAATGTCCTCTGAGTCATGTCATCGGAGGACACTGAATCGTTGTGTTAATCAAAAATAAATGAAACAATGCTGATGAAAAATACATGATAGAGCGCACCGATTCAACAGGGGAATTGGTTAAAAATAGTATTTTTCAAATAAGGATTTAGTTTAGTACAATAGATGCATTACATCTACGTAATCATTTTCAAAATCGAAATCAATTTTGTCTCGTATTGACTACTGCAATTCCTTGTATTCTGGGATTTGCAATCATCTTCATCACGCCTGCAGCTTGTCCAGAATGCAGCTGCTAGATTGTTGACTGGTACCAGAAGGAGAGATCATATCTCCCCGATATTTCTCTTCACTGGTTACCGGTCAAATATAGAATCGATTTTAAGGTAATGTTAGTTGTTTTTAGGCATTACATGGATTGGCCCCTTTATATATTGCTTATCTCCTTACCCTACATCACTCCTCCAGGAACCTAAGATCGTCTAATCACTGCCTTTTAGCTATTCCACCGCCGGATGAAAACAAAGGGTGATCGTGCCTTCTCCGTTGTGGACTCTGGAACAAACTTCCCATTCATATTAGGTCCTCTTCTACTGCCGAGATCTTTAAAGTGATGGTTCGGAGTATCACCCTAGGCTGCTTTGCACCATGACCTCGAGCCAAACAACCCCTATAAGATTATTTCCCTTGTTATAACGTTGGTCGAGTTAGCATTATCAGCTGGTTAGCTTTGTGCAGGCGCTAATGGATCCACGCTTGTATTTTGTAAATTACCCCACTAATAATGCCCGAATGATACCAAACTTCTACAGTAGTACAAATAGTTTCTGTACTTATAAAACAAGGCATTAGAAAGTTTGTAACTATACCCAAAGTATATTTAAATAACACTTGCCTTATGGATACTTCAGGAAGAGAATAAGACAGTTTGATCCAAGCCTCAAACGGAAAATGTTATTCCATGATCAGCTGTTTAGTAAATCAAATTCTTTTAGTGCTTTTCCCATCCAGTGATTTGACTTTTCTGCTGGTACTAACACTTTAGTTTATGTTTGGTTTACAGACTTTGACTCTAACAAAGGAGGGGTCTTCTAAATCTTTTAAAAGGCACATTAATGTTTTATGAACAGAGATCATCTAATATTGCGAGGTTCTGAGGAAAATTCTAAATGCCCTGATTACAAAGCTTAAGTCGTTCATTTATTTGCACTGTAAATGAAAATCCTTCAAAAATAGAGAAAAGATTCTAGTAAAACAAAGACCATATTCAGAATGAGGGGTGTATGTTTAATTTTAATTTGAAAATGCCCTTTTAGAATAACGTTTTTTTTCTTTAATGTGTTTACATTATCACAGTGTACTCATCAATATGACAAAGTCTGACTGACTTAGTTATTCTCATCACACAAATGGCGTCAAGTGTTTCTCACCCCTTAAGGCATTTGCTTCATGCTGACTTTAGAACTATACTCCATCGTTACAGTGAATCAGGAGTTCCACTGTGTCAAAATTAATCAACTGAAAAGATGACACATCGCCTAAATATATTTTCTCTCTAAACCATTGAAACTTTAATTAAGAATTTAACAAGATGATCATTTTATCATTTCTTTTTATACACATCCAATTTTGCATTAGCAGCCCTCATAACCAATCTTTACCGCTACCAAAGAAGAATGTTCACCACAATCTTTTGTAGTACATTACTATGAGCAAGTATTTTGTGGAAAAAGGTCATAAAATATACATTTGACATGATTATATACATACCTGGGTGGAACTACAGTTGGACTGCAGAATGCATATGCTATTTTGCTTACTGTTTTGTTGCAATACGCCTCTTGTCATTTTCTAAACTACCACCACAGTACACTAAGAAGTATCACAGGAATCTATATTCTACAAAGGCAGCACTTACAATGCATGCCCAGTGTCACAAATACTGTGAGAGTTGACTAAAGTGCTAAGATTATAATAAGTACATAAACTAGTGAACAGAACAGTAACTGGTACACTTCTGGTGTAATGTATGTCACGATCGAGCATGGTGCTGAATGTTCTCAGGCGCCATTTACAGGAGATAATCGAAATAACATTTAAACAAACGTTTAAGGCTTTGCTGTAGGGCTGCATTTTATTACCAATTCATTAATTGATGATTTTTTTTCGGAGTGTCTATTTGCACCCCTAGTACGAATAGCCTCGGCCACACAGCTGAGCTATTCACACCCTGTGACGTAACAACAAAACACGCTGTTCTCGGCACCGAAATCATGGCGGAAGTTCATCTTCCATGACAGCAGAAAATGGCATATTAGGGAAGTTTTGTCTCTAAAGTTTATAACAACTGAATTTCTAGCGGAAATGGATACTACAGTTGCGCTGTCTTCAGTGAAAGCATACAACTGTTGGTTTGTTAGTTAGTATCTATTTTTTGTATACAGCACGGTTACCTAGCAACCGAGGCTTGAAGAAAACAAGTGGTAAACAGTTGCTCAACATCCTGTAAGAACCGCTAGGTGAGTGAGAATGCTTACCTTTGGTATGGGAGTTAGGAGTTCAATTCCCTTGAGGTGATGTTGATTTTGGATAATTTGCATGCAATTGCGCAAGGGTGGTAGGGGAAGACTCATGAATATGCCTGCTCGTGTGTGCACCAGCGGGTAATAATAGCATTCATTTCTAATTGCACCGGGCACGAATAGCATTAATTTCTAATTTCACCAGGGTACGATAATAGCACTTCTAATTGCACCAGGGTACAAATAGCATACACTGCTAATTGTACCAGGGTGCAAATAGCCTCACCCTTTTTTTTATTAATCAATTATTATTTTAGTCTGTAAAATAGCTTGATTTGTTGTTTCCAAAACCCAAAGAAAATCAATTTGCAGTGACATAAAACAGAGAAAAGCAGCAAATCCTCAATTCTGAGAAGCTGGAACCAACAAATGTTTGGCATTTTTGCTTAATAAACGACTTAAATAAATCACTACCAATTTTGAAAATTGGCAGGGTAGTATCTAAGACACAAAGATGTTTATTAAAAACAAAAACATTTCCCCATGAATTGTGAAGATTTTGGTCCTTTATTCTGTGCTGAATTTTGCAGCAGTCTTCACTGTCTGCAGGTATAATCACTGAGGGAATTAATCATATTCTATTAGTCATACACATGCATTCTATCCTTGGGATTAATTCTTTAGAGCTAACAAAACTAAACTGCTTCTCATTTTGATGGGGACTCCAACTTTAAAGGGCAAAGTATAGAAACATTGAACTAACAGTCATAGATGCTAGCAGGGTCTGTCAAGACTATTAAGTTTTCTGTCTACACACATTCAAGCAGAGGTGGACGTTTTCATTTATTTTATCTGTGAGTGTGGCAGTGTGTATAAATGCGGTGTGCCCTGTGTGTCAAAACTAAGCTGAGATGAAAATAAGCTGAGACAACTATTGAGTTCCCTCCTCCTGTGGTCTCCTCCTGTTCTGCTTTTCCTTGCCCCCACCTTTCCATAGACTGTTATCCAATTAGGTGATTGTTATTGGTTTAATCGATGAGACATGAACAGGCGCACACACACACACACGCACGCACACTGACACGCACAAACACACACACATACACAACTCCACCTTAATGTCTATCCCGGTTACTATGGCGATGGGGGATAGGGTGTAAGAAGTGAAACGTGAATATAAGTGACAGGAGCAGATCCACAATGGAGTACCATGCAGGACGAAGAAAGGGAGGGAGGAGATTTAATCCAAGCCCCTAAC
>NC_041337.1:37335649-37336755 GCF_004354835.1 Perca flavescens | reverse complement strand
AGGAGAATATTCCTGATTGGTCCATCTGAGCTTTCATTTTCTCAAAAGGCAGAGCGGGATACCCAGGGCTCGGTTTACCTGTCACCATTTCTAGCCACTGGGGACCATAGACAGGCTGGGGGAACTCATATTAATTTTAAAAAACTCATAAAGTGACATTTTTTTCATGCTATGGCACCTTTAACCCATTTTCCTGATGATACTTACGCTTTTTTTTTTTTCGAGTAACACGGTTTCACAGCTGGAGATACTTAAAGCTGCTGTGGGACTCTGCCAACAAATTTGAACATCAACAACTTCTCAGTCCCTCCCCTTTCTGCTGAAACCCAAACCCCGTCTCCTAAGCCCGCCCACACAAGGAGTTTGACACAACTTGCCAGCATGTCAGACAACATGTTCAATAACTAAACACTAACACAACGTTAACTTTACTCACTAACAGTAAAACTATGCTAACTAGCAGGCTAGCGTTAGCCATTCCAGCATCATATCAGACCGACCACTGTGCAAACATTACTATCATTCTCACCTTTGTGGACTTCCGACTACTAATAACCAAGTGAAAGATAAATCATTCGGGTAATTATGTTACCTGTCGAGAAGAAATGTGGCTGCTCGCCTGCATCGTTCTTCAGATCTTTTAAAATCCGAGCTAACACCACCTCTGGAAAGCCACTCCAATATTCACCCGAGTTTTGGGAAACTTTTCTGCAGCTGGTCCAGCGGGGAAGGGGGAGGGAGAACCCTATTATATGCGTGTGCGTGCATGAGCAGTGATTGACAGGCGATAGACCACTCCCCTTGGCCCTGATTGGTGCATCTGGAATTTTGCCAATCGCAGTACAGGCTGTAAGTGTTGCCAGAGGAGCTGGATTTATTTTTATATTACATAATTCATGTAGTTCTACCGGATCATTGGGTCAGTTTCAGCAAATATGACAGAAAAGTAGTTTTATAAGACTTACCTACTGCACCCTTTAAGCCAACAATCAACAACAATCACTGGCTAAATAAAAACCTGCAACGTATGAGGACTGAGCATCACTTTTAGTGTGAAATAACATGGTGGGAAGTTAGAGTCTTGAGAAAGTTAGTTATCTTGTAGT
>NC_041337.1:37325649-37330649 GCF_004354835.1 Perca flavescens | reverse complement strand
ACACTCACACACACACACACACACACACACACACACACACACACACACACGTCAGCCTAAACCACAGATCCACTTGTAATGGAGTTTAATTATGTTTTGCCTGTCATGTTTTTTCATTCCATCATGCCACTGTTCTGTGTGTGTGTGTGTGTGTGTGTGTGCGTGTGTGTGTATGTGTGTGTGTGTGTGTGTGTGTGTGTGTGTGTGTGTGTGTGTGTGTGTGTGTGTGTGTGTGTGTGTGTGTGCGACAGAGTAATTAGAAGCTGTGGTTTGACATCTGTGTCAAGATTTAATTCAATTAGCAATAGATTTTTGGTTCTGCCCGTGTCACATATTTACACAGAGACAGAGTTGAAGTCATGTGAGTTTAATTTAGTTTAACACCCAATGCCGAGTCTGAACGGCCATCTCTGGCATCTTCAAAACGCGTTAACTTTAGGAGAAAACACAGGTGTTCATGTCCTGAAGAAGTTAAGGAGAAAACAAGACTTTCACCCAGGAAACAGGTGTTCATGTCCTGGAAGAAGTTAAGGAGAAAACACAAGACTTTCACCCAGGAATCAGGTGTTAATGTCCTGAAGAAGGTAAGGAGAAAACACAAGACTTTCACCCAGGAAACAGGTGTTCATGTCCTGGAAGAAGTTAAGGAGAAAACACAAGACTTTCACCCAGGAAACAGGTGTTCATGTCCTGGAGAAGTTAAGGAGAAAACACAAGACTTTCACCCAGGAAACAGGTGTTCATGTCCTGAAGAAGTTAAGGAGAAAACACAAGACTTTCACCCAGGAAACAGGTGTTCATGTCCTGGAAGAAGTTAAGGAGAAAACACAATACTTTCACCCAGGAAACAGGTGTTCATGTCCTGGAGAAGTTAAGGAGAAAACACAAGACTTTCACCCAGGAAACAGGTGTTCATGTCCTGAAGGAAGTTAAGGAGAAAACACAATACTTTCACCCAGGAAACAGGTGTTCATGTCCTGAAGAAGTTAAGGAGAAAACACAAGACTTTCACCCAGAAACAGGTGTTCATGTCCTGAAGAAGTTAAGGAGAAAAAATGAAGACTTTCACCCAGGAAACAGGTGTTCATGTCCTGGAAGAAGTTAAGGAGAAAACACAAGACTTTCACCCAGGAAACAGGTGTTCATGTCCTGGAAGAAGTTAAGGAGAAAACACAAGACTTTCACCCAGGAATCAGGTGTTCATGTCCTGAAGAAGTTAAGGAGAAAACACAAGACTTTCACCCAGGAAACAGGTGTTCATGTCCTGGAAGAAGTTAAGGAGAAAACACAAGACTTTCACCCAGGAAACAGGTGTTCATGTCCTGGAGAAGTTAAGGAGAAAACACAAGACTTTCACCCAGGAAACAGGTGTTCATGTCCTGAAGAAGTTAAGGAGAAAACACAAGACTTTCACCCAGGAAACAGGTGTTCATGTCCTGGAAGAAGTTAAGGAGAAAACACAATACTTTCACCCAGGAAACAGGTGTTCATGTCCTGGAGAAGTTAAGGAGAAAACACAAGACTTTCACCCAGGAAACAGGTGTTCATGTCCTGAAGAAGTTAAGGAGAAAACACAAGACTTTCACCCAGGAAACAGGTGTTCATGTCCTGGAGAAGTTAAGGAGAAAACACAAGACTTTCACCCAGGAAACAGATGTTCATATCCTGAAGGAAGTTAAGGAGAAAACACAAGACTTTCACCCAGGAAACAGGTGTTCATGTCCTGGAAGAAGTTAAGGAGAAAACACAAGACTTTCACCCAGGAAACAGGTGTTGAGGAGGGCTCTACACGACGGCGAGCAGCTTCTTGTTTACATTCAACATGTCGGCCACCGAAGCGCAGCGTCACCAGATCGTTGCTCTGATTGGTCGAAGGACTATCCAATGGCGCCCAGAGGCATTTGAGTGTCGTCCGTCCTTTGGAAATGGGCTGTGAATGAAGCTTCCCCCAGACACCCCCCCCCCCACACACACACACACACACACACTCAGCCAGGCTAGTGTTTGACTGTTTCTTCATAAAAAATTACTCAAATCACTTAATCGAATATCAAAATAGTTGGCGATTAGTTTAATAGTTGGCAACTCATTGATTAGTCTTTGCAGCCTCTCCGTCTCCCTCCCCTCCTCCCTCCCCTCCTCCCTCCCTCCCCTCCTCCCTCCCATCCTCCCTCCTCCCTCCCCTCCTCCCCTCCCCTCTCTGGGAGGTCAGAGGGTTGACAGATAGCATCCATCTTCTTGCGCCTGTTTTCTCTTCATCACCTCTGATGGCAGGGTGTGTTGTTTACGGGGACATTGCTGAGTGGCAGGTCGTATCTCACACACACACATACACACACACACACACACACACACACACACACACACACACACAGACACACTCACAGACACACACACACACACACACAAAGACACACAGAGACACACTCACAGACACACAGAGACACACTCACACACACACACACACACACAGAGACACACTCACAGACACACAGAGACACACACACACACACACACACACACACACACACACACACACACACAGAGACACAAACACTGAGACACACACAGACACAAACACAGACACACACACACACACAGACACACACGCACACATACACACAGACACACAGATAGACACACAGAGACACAAACACACACACACACACACACACACACAGACACACACACAGACACACAGAGATACACACACACACACAGAGACACAAACACTGACACACACAGACACAAACACAGACACACACACACAGACACACGCACACACATACACACAGAGACACACAGAGACACAAACACAGACACACACACACACACACAGAGACACACACACACAGACACACAGAGATACACACACACACACACACACACACGCACACACACACACACACAGAGAGAGAGAGAGAGAGACACAGACACAGACACACACTGACACAGAGACACACACACACACACACAGATACAGATACACACACACACACACACACACACACACAGACACAGATACACACACACACAGACTCAGAGACACACACACACAAACACACATGTTAGATAACAGAGATAACTACAGCTGCTGTCTCCGTTCAGCGCTGTAGTTTCATGGAGCTCTGCAGGTAACTCATTAGTGCAGAATAAGAATACGAGTGTGTCCCGGTTCTGCTGTGATCAGGATCTGGGTTTAATCCTTTCGCCTTCGGACGCCCGTTACTGGAACACGATCTGGATCCTTTTCAGTCAGAAGGACTCAGACCAAATTACTTGGCAACAAATTTTGGGGAAATGAATCCACCTGCAGCGAGAACAATCACAAAGTCTCCGTCATGTCCTCATCCTCCAGCTGGTAGTTGTTAGCGTGATGTTGGAAATACTGTTATTAAATAATTCAATTCTCCTAATAATAAAATACTGTTTCTAATAAGACACATGTTTGCTTTAACCAAAACAGTTCCTGAACTCAGTTTTTACAAACTCAGTAACCTCACTTTTCCAGAAACTGACGCTATGTTCCTACGTGTTTGTGTCTGAGTGACTGATATGAACAACAACCGTTGACGTTGGTCCAGTATTAAAAAGCGAGATCGCTGCAGTTAGCAGCAGAGAAACAAGCTACAATGGAAGTTAATAGTGATTGTCCCGCTTGTATTTATGTTCATAAAAGTGCTTGTTTTTCCGCTGACAGACTCAGATTATTATTCTAAGAGTCTGACATTATAGAAAGGATCCCTACAGAGATAGAGCTTTAAAACCTCTTTGAGACCTTTCTGTTCAACCAGAAACAGCTCTGAGGTCTCTAGCGCTAAACCCACCAGACTCCATTTTAATAAAAATTACTTTTAGCGTGTATAGAGCCAGCATATCTCCACCAGACTCCATGTAAATAATCAGGACCTTTAGCGTGTATAGAGCCAGCATATCTCCACCAGACTCCATGTAAATAATCAGGACTTTTAGCGTGTATAGAGCCAGCATATCTCCACCAGACTCCATGTAAATAATCAGGACTTTTAGTGTGTATAGAGCCAGCATATCTCCACCAGACTCCATGTAAATAATCAGGACTTTTAGTGTGTATAGAGCCAGCATATCTCCACCAGACTCCATGTAAATAATCAGGACTTTTAGAGTGTATAGAGCCAGCATATCTTCACCAGACTCCATGTAAATAATCAGGACTTTTAGCGTGTATAGAGCCAGCATATCTCCACCAGACTCCATGTAAATAATCAGGACTTTTAGTGTGTATAGAGCCAGCATATCTCCACCAGACTCCATGTAAATAATCAGGACTTTTAGCGTGTATGGAGCCAGCATATCTCCACCAGACTCCATGTAAATAATCAGGACTTTTAGAGTGTATAGAGCCAGCATATCTCCACCAGACTCCATGTAAATAATCAGGACTTTTAGCGTGTATAGAGCCAGCATATCTCCACCAGACTCCATGTAAATAATCAAGACTTTTAGCGTGTATAGAGCCAGCACATTTCCACCAGACTCCATGTAAATAATCAGGACTTTTAGTGTGTATAGAGCCAGCATATCTCCACCAGACTCCATGTAAATAATCAAGACTTTTAGCGTGTATAGGCGTAACATATACCAGGGAGCAGTGTTGGCAAAGTTACTCTTAAAAAGTAGTGTTTGCTCGTTACTTGTTACTTCTTAAAAAGTAATCCGTTACTTTACTTAGTTACCCCACTATGGAAAGTAACTTTTTAGCTACTTGTTACTTTTACGTTACTTTTTAAAAGCAGGCGTCTCTAGCAGAGACTGAAGATAATTATACAAAAGCTATATTTGACCATAAAGCCAATCCATGGTTTATCAGTGAAGTGCCTGAACCAGGCTACACTGCAGACTCTCTCCTCACAGAGTGACGGCTGATTCATTATGAATGAGTCCAGCGCCCGGTTGAATGCACTACCGCAGGTCATTGGACTGTGATTAGTGTGTAATGCTTCCGTTTTTTATTTTGTAAA
>NC_041337.1:37310649-37320649 GCF_004354835.1 Perca flavescens | reverse complement strand
ATCTGCCGCAGCATGTCAACAGCTGAGCGCGTCTGTTATAACCTGAAGCTGCGCTGTAAACAGGTCTGCTTCAGAGCTCCGTGTGTCTGAGTCTGAACCATAGACTGTTAACATCACGTCACAGGAACTTCAAACTACATCAGTAGTGTTGCACTCCTAAACTTTGTGTTGATGGCATCAATGTATTAGACTGATTTGGCTATGACTCCTCCTTCACGGGAGGAGTCCTTTTGTCGGGACTCGGGACAAGCAATTCAAAATCGGGACTGTCCCGGTCAAACCGGGACGTCTGGTCACCCTATCTTTAACTAAAAGGTCGACCTCCTTAGAAATCCTTTCCATAATGTTGTCAGACACATAGAATAATAATCTGAGTCTGTCTGCGGCAACAACAGAACTTTTGTGAAGGTAAATATAAGCTGTCCTATTAACTTATATTGAAGCTTGTTTTGCTGAATGCCAACCTGAGCCCTATGTTTCCATGTTTTTGTGCGTAAGTGACTGATGGGAACAACAATCGTTGACATTGGTCCAGTATTAAGCGAGATCTCTGTAACAGGACATCTCCGAGCAGCTTTAACAAAGTCCAGTTTATGGTGACGTTGTTTTTCAACCTTCGCTGAACCTTCACGGACATCATGACATTTAAATAGGCGCAAAAGATTGTTGCTCGGCATCATATTTTCTTCTCGCAGCCTCTCCACATGTCCTTTATAATCACTGATGAAACTCTGAAGATTCCCACAGAAGCAATATTTAACTGTGTGAAGAGAAATGACTCATTCCTCACTCAGAATAGAAATCAGATCCACATACAGACATGTGAGAAGACTGACTCACCGTGGAGGGATTTAAGTAAAAACGATAATAATAATCCAGAGTTATTAAACTCCCGAGGTCCTGTAGCCACCCGAGGTCCTGTAGCCACCCGAGGTCCTGTAGCCTCCCGATGTCCTGTAGCCTCCCGAGGTCCTGTAGCCTCCCGAGGTCCTGTAGCCACCCGAGGTCCTGTAGCCTCCCGATGTCCTGTAGCCTCCCGATGTCCTGTAGCCTCCCGAGGTCCTGTAGCCTCCCGAGGTCCTGTAGCCTCCCGAGGTCCTGTAGCCACCCGAGGTCCTGTAGCCGCCCGATGTCCTGTAGCCTCCCGATGTCCTGTAGCCTCCCGAGGTCCTGTAGCCTCCCGAGGTCCTGTAGCCTCCCGATGTCCTGTAGCCACCCGAGGTCCTGTAGCCTCCTGTCCCTGTAGCCTCCCGATGTCCTGTAGCCTCCCGATGTCCTGTAGCCTCCCGATGTCCTGTAGCCTCCCGATGTCCTGTAGCCTCCCGAGGTCCTGTAGCCTCCCGAGGTCCTGTAGCCTCCCGATGTCCTGTAGCCTCCCGATGTCCTGTAGCCACCCGATGTCCTGTAGCCTCCCGATGTCCTGTAGCCTCCCGAGGTCCTGTAGCCTCCCGAGGTCCTGTAGCCTCCCGAGGTCCTGTAGCCTCCCGAGGTCCTGTAGCCACCCGAGGTCCTGTAGCCTCCCGAGGTCCTGTAGCCTCCCGAGGTCCTGTAGCCTCCCGAGGTCCTGTAGCCTCCCGATGTCCTGTAGCCTCCCGATGTCCTGTAGCCACCCGAGGTCCTGTAGCCTCCCGATGTCCTGTACTCCAACGTAGCAGCGCTCAGCCGGGGGCTTGTGAGTATCCCCACACCCGCCCGGCGCCTCACACCCTGGGCAACTCCGGAGAAGAAAAGAGTCCAACCCCTATCCAGGAGTACGGTTCCAGAACCGAGACTGTGCGTGAGGTAAGCCCCACCAGATCTAACCGTGGCGCCCACCTCCCGCACCAGTTCCGGCTCCTTCCCCCACAGAGGTGACGTTCCACGCCCCCAGAGCCGGCGTCTGCCGCCCGGGTCTGGTCCGTCGAGGCCCCTGACCTTCACTGCCACCCATGTGGCATCGCACCCGACCCCAGCGGTTCCTCCCACAGGTGGTGGGCCCATGGGATGGAGAGGGAGTTGCCACGTAGCTTCTTCGGGCTGTGCCCGGCCGGGCTCCGTGGCAAACCCGGCCACCAGGCGCTCGCCGGCGAGCCCGCCGTCTGGGCCTGGCTCCAGACGGGGGCCCCGGGCTTCCTCCGGGCAGGGTCACTCCATCTCTACCTCGTTTATTCATTGGGGTTTTTGAACCATTGTTGGTCTGGCCCCTCACCTGAGACCACTTTGCCTTGGGAGACCCTACCAGGAGCACACAGCTCCAGACAACACAGCCCTCAGGTTCACAGAGACACACAAACCTCTCCACCACGATAAGGTGATGGTTCACGGAGAAGCTGATAGGTTAGTCTCTCCCTGTTAATACAACACAGCTGATAGGTTAGTCTCTCTCTGTTAATACAACACAGCTGATAGGTTAGACTCTCCCTGTTAATACAACACAGCTGATAGGTTAGTCTCTCTCTGTTAATACAACACAGCTGATAGGTTAGTCTCTCCCTGTTAATACAACACAGCTGATAGGTTAGACTCTCTGTTAATACAACACAGCTGATAGGTTAGACTCTCCCTGTTAATAAAACACAGCTGATAGGTTAGACTCTCTGTTAATACAACACAGCTGATAGGTTAGACTCTCTGTTAATACAACACAGCTGATAGGTTAGTCTCTCTGTTAATACAACACAGCTGATAGGTTAATCTCTCCCTGTTAATACATAAATAGGTTTGCTAATGTTTTAAGGACCACGCCAAAATGACAAAAAACACAAACAAACTGTTGCTAGTGCACATGTCCACCGTGACGTCATCGGTCAGTCAACGTGGAAGATCCGAGCTCCATGATTGGTTTATTGGAAAGAACGGGGCTTCCCGCCAAACGCTGTAGCCAGTTCTCTTCATACATCCGTGGTGAGAACGCCTCAGAAGTGACCAATCTTGACGTCACTTTTCATTCTCGGGCCCTAATAAACACCATTCTAATTGGAACATACAGTACAGGCCAAAAGTTTGGACACACCATTCAATGCGTTTCCTTTTTTATTTTCATGACTATTTACATTGTAGATTCTCACTGAAGGCATCAAAACTATGAATGAACACATATGGAATTATGTACTTAACAAAAAAGTGTGAAATAACTGAAAACATGTCTTATATTTTAGATTCTTCAAAGTAGCCACCCTTTGCTTTTTTATTAATAAGGTAAATAATTCCACTAATTAACCCTGACAAAGCACACCTGTGAAGGTAAAACCATTTCAGGTGACTACCTCATGAAGCTCATTGAGAGAACACCAAGGGTTTGCAGAGTTATCAAAAAAAGCAAAGGGTGGCTACTTTGAAGAATCTAAAATATAAGACATGTTTTCAGTTATTTCACACTTTTTTGTTAAGTACATAATTCCATATGTGTTCATTCATAGTTTTGATGCCTTCAGTGAGAATCTACAATGTAAATAGTCATGAAAATAAAAAGGAAACTCATTGAATGAGAAGGTGTGTCCAAACTTTTGGCCTGTACTGTACATTAAATTAAAAACTCAGCAGCAGCAGCAGCAGCAGCAGCAGTGGGTGGGATGAATGTAGTTCTGTGATTTTGGTTGATGTGACCCTTTAAATGTCAGCACCTGAAGGTCAGCTCATGATCTCATTGGTCCTCCAGGACTGATGTCATCGTGGTGTCGGCGCTCACTTCTCGACGCCTTGTGACATCATTTCCTGCAAACCCCTATCTTTAGTCGTGTGTGTGTGTGTGTGTGTGTGTGTGTGTGTGTGTGTGTGTGAGTGAGTGTGTGTGTCTCTGTGTGTGTGTGTGTGTGTGTCTCTCTGTGTGTGCGCGTCTGTGTATGTGTGTTAGTGTGTGTGTGTTAGTGTGTGTGTCTCTGTCTGTGTGTTAGTGTGTGTGTCTCTCTGTCTGTGTGTGTGCGCGTCTCTGTGTGTTTGTGCGTGTGTGTGCGTGTGTGTGTGTCTCTGTGTGTTAATGTGTGTGTGTATGTGTGTGTCTCTGTGTGTGCATGTGTGTGTGTGTTAGTGTGTGTGTGTGTGTGTGTGTGTCACTGTGTGTGTGTGTGTGTGTGTGTGTGTGCGTGAGCACTCTATTAATCATGTTCTCTCTGACAGTAAGTGTTGTTCAGGTTGAGAAATGAATTACCCTACAGGGTGAGTATCACACCCATTCATCACACACACACACACACACACACACACACACACACACACACACACACACACACACACACACACACACACACACACGTCTGTCAGCAGTGTTTTTCTGTGATTGTGTTGCAGCAGCAGCTCTGCAGCGAGACCATAAAACATCTTTCTCAGTTCTCTGAAACGGACACAAAACACAGCGCTACAGAGCAGCTACCAATTATTTCTATCGTTTATTTAATGTGTGAATTATCTTCTGGATGAATGGATGAGTTGTCTGGTTTCTAAAATGTAGGTCAGTGTTGTCCAAGATGACCTCCTCAAATGTCTTTGTGTTGTCCACAACTCAAAGATATTCAGTTTCCTGTCCCAGAGGAGAGAAGAAACTACAATATATTCACATTTAACAAGCTGACATCACACAAGTTTACCTTTTTACAATAAAAAAATGACTTACACTGATTAATCGATTATCAAAATAGCACAAAAACAATAAGAATTTTCCTGCAGGATCACGTCAGTATACGGTCAGTTCTGTGATAAAGATCAGAAGTGTTTTCGCCCGGTTTGTAGAAGACTTACGTGCCCATAGCGTGGACTTTAGGGGTCCTCCCAAAAGAAAATGTGATGTTTTTCACTTCTCGCTGCCTCAAGATAGCAATACTCTCAGAATGCACCTGAACACACCTCCCTGTAAGACCAGCACGCCCAGAATGCACCTGAACACACCTCCCTGTAAGACCAGCACACCCAGAATGCACCTGAACACACCTCCCTGTAAGACCAGCACGCCCAGAATGCACCTGAACACACCTCCCTGTAAGACCAGCACGCCCAGAATGCACTTGAACACACCTCCCTGTAAGACCAGCACGCCCAGAATGCACTTGAACACACCTCCCTGTAAGACCAGCACGCCCAGAATGCACTTGAACACACCTCCGTAAAGACCAGCACGCCCAGAATGCACTTGAACAAACCTCCCTGTAAGACCAGCACGCCCAGAATGCACCTGAACACACCTCCCTGTAAGACCAGCACGCCCAGAATGCACCTGAACACACCTCCCTGTAAGACCAGCACGCCCAGAATGCACCTGAACAAACCTCCCTGTAAGACCAGCACGCCCAGAATGCACCTGAACACACCTCCCTGTAAGACCAGCACGCCCAGAATGCACCTGAACACACCTCCCTGTAAGACCAGCACGCCCAGAATGCACTTGAACACACCTCCCTGTAAGACCAGACCAGAATGCACTGAACACACCTCCCTGTAAGACCAGCACGCCCAGAATGCACTTGAACACACCTCCCTGTAAGACCAGCATGCCCAGAATGCACTTGAACACACCTCCCTGTAAGACCAGCATGCCCAGAATGCACTTGAACACACCTCCCTGTAAGACCAGCATGCCCAGAATGCACTTGAACACACCTCCCTGTAAGACCAGCACGCCCAGAATGCACCTGAACACACCTCCCTGTAAGACCAACACGCCCAGAATGCACCTGAACACACCTCCCTGTAAGACCAGCACGCCCAGAATGCACCTGAACACACCTCCCTGTAAGACCAGCACGCCCAGAATGCACCTGAACACACCTCCCTGTAAGACCAGCACGCCCAGAATGCACCTGAACACACCTCCCTGTAAAGACCAGCACGCCCAGAATGCACCTGAACACACCTCCCTGTAAGACCAGCACGCCCAGAATGCACTTGAACACACCTCCCTGTAAGACCAGCACGCCCAGAATGCACTTGAACACACCTCCCTGTAAGACCAGCACGCCCAGAATGCACCTGAACACACCTCCCTGTAAGACCAGCACGCCCAGAATGCACCTGAACACACCTCCCTGTAAGACCAGCATGCCCAGAATGCACCTGAACACACCTCCCTGTAAGACCAGCACGCCCAGAATGCACCTGAACACACCTCCCTGTAAGACCAGCACGCCCAGAATGCACCTGAACACACCTCCCTGTAAGACCAGCACGCCCAGAATGCACCTGAACACACCTCCCTGTAAGACCAGCACGCCCAGAATGCACTTGAACACACCTCCTGTAAGACCAGCACGCCCAGAATGCACCTGAACACACCTCCCTGTAAGACCAGCACGCCCAGAATGCACCTGAACACACCTCCCTGTAAGACCAGCACGCCCAGAATGCACTTGAACACACCTCCCTGTAAGACCAGCACGCCCAGAATGCACCTGAACACACCTCCCTGTAAGACCAACACGCCCAGAATGCACCTGAACACACCTCCCTGAAGACCACACCTCCCCCTGTAAGACCAGCACGCCCAGAATGCACCTGAACACACCTCCCTGTAAGACCAGCACGCCCAGACTGCACCTGAACACACCTCCCTGTAAGACCAACACGCCCAGAACGCACCTGAACACACCTCCCTGTAAGACCAGCACGCCCAGAATGCACCTGAACACACCTCCCTGTAAGACCAGCACGCCCAGAATGCACCTGAACACACCTCCCTGTAAGACCAGCACGCCCAGAATGCACTTGAACACACCTCCCTGTAAGACCAGCATGCCCAGAATGCACTTGAACACACCTCCCTGTAAGACCAGCATGCCCAGAATGCACTTGAACACACCTCCCTGTAAGACCAGCACGCCCAGAATGCACTTGAACACACCTCCCTGTAAGCTCTTATGAACGTCATGCACAAAAAAAGATATTCAAATATATTCGAACCACTGTGTGCAAATATTCGAACGTTGTTTTTTTTTTGACAGCCTTAATCACATCGCCTTCACTCTGCGGATCCATTAGGCTTCATTGACATTATTTACAGAGACAGTCGGTGCTTTTGTTCCTTTTTGCTGTCAGGATGTGTGTGCAGAGAGCGAGCGCTGTATACCTGCGAGCGCTGTAAACAACACAAAGCTCTGCCGATGAACCTGATTCAGGAGCTGTGTGGACTGAAGGCGACAGCAGTGATTTTTACAGACTCTGCGGTGCTGTTAGAGTCCGGACTGCAGGGCCATTTGTCTCTGTGTCGATGGTATTGACAGCCTCGGGGCCCGCTGGGAGCCTTAAGAGAACATCAACACTCTGCAGTAAACAGGATTTATGTCCAAGCTGTGTTTCCTAACTAAACTGAAAAGCTGAAATATCGAATCTCGACTTGTTCTGTGATTTATTCTCTTTAAGTCAGTCGGCGCCTCTCAGTTGTGTTGCTGAATGTTCATTGTCGGATTCATTTGTGTATTTTTTTTTATTCTGATTGCAAACATACTAAATCTAAAGTATATCTAGAGGGAAATTACAGTGATATATTTTCAGATTTCCAGATTATCTGAGACTGAAATCTTAGCAGCAGCCTTTCCTGCCAACAGTCCAACATTGGTTTCTTTCGTCTGTGGTGATTCACTTCAATTTCTCAGGACACTTTACAGATAGAGTCTAGTCTCTTATAGACAGACCTTCCTTCACAGCGCTGTAGAAGAGGGTCTGGCTAGTCCACACAGCATTCCTGGATGGGAGAAAAACGTGCTCTGGTTTATTGACATTTCTTTAAACCAATCACAATCATCGTGGGCGGGGCTAAGCTCCGGACGGAGCCACGGTGCCTCTGCTAAATAGTCTCAGGAAGGTTTTGGTGGAACATATGTACGTTCAAAAATAGTTTTAGTCGTGCAACAGAAAACTCAGATTGGACAGATAGTCTAGCTAGCTGTCTGGATTTACCCTGCAGAGATCTGAGGAACAGTTAACCATAGTCCTCAGAAACAAGGGCGGATCTAGAAAAATATTTATGGGGTGGCAAGAGGGGGGCAGGAATTTTTGAGGGGTGGCAACATATGGCAGACGTATATATACTGAATTTAATCACAGTTATCACAGTGTGATGAGAAATAGTATGAACACACTACAAAAGGACACAGGCTGCCATTTACAAACTCATCCAGACAAACTTCATCTCATGCAATCAGTGTCCTGCATTGGAGGTTTAATTTGAAACAGTTCATATTAGGAATAAGTGACCATACAATGTGATCTCACTTAAAGGAACACGCCGACTTATTGGGAATTTATCTTATTTACTGTAACCCCCAGAGTTAGACTAGTCCATACATACCCTTCTCATCTCTTATTGGGACTTTATCTTATTTACTGTAACCCCCAGAGTTAGACTAGTCCATACATACCCTTCTCATCTCTTATTGGGACTTTATCTTATTCACTGTAACCCCCAGAGTTAGACTAGTCCATACATACCCTTCTCATCTCCGTGCGTGCTGTAACGCTGTCTGACGGCTCCAGCATTAGCTTAGCCTAGCACAGATCCTGCAGGTAACTGGTTCCAACTAGCCTAGCTTAGCACAGATCCTGCAGGTAACTGGTTCCAACTAGCCTACTGCTCCCAATTGTGACAAAAGTGACAAAATAACTCCAACATGTTCCTATTTACATGTTGTGATTTGTAGAGTCACAGCGTGTACAAAAAACAACGTAACATGAGACACAGCCATCTTCTAACAGTAAACAAACCGGGAACTATATTCTCAGACAGGCTTGCTGCGAGCATATCACTCCGCCCAAGTACTATATTCTTCCGCCTGAGAATATAGTTCCTATATAGTTATATAGAGTTATTTTGTCACTTATTGGGAGCAGTAGGATTACTGGAACCATTCACCTGCAGGATCTGTGCTGGTCTGATGCTGCTGGAGCCATCAGACAGCCTTACAGCACACGCGGAGATGAGAAGGGTATGTATGGACTAGTCTAACTCTGGGGGTTACAGTGAATAAGATAAAGTCCCAATAAGAGATGAGAAGGGTATGTATGGACTAGTCTAACTCTGGGGGTTACAGTGAATAAGATAAAGTCCCAATAAGAGATGAGAAGGGTATGTATGGACTAGTCTAACTCTGGGGGTTACTGTGAATAAGATAAAGTCCCAATAAGAGATGAGAAGGGTATGTATGGACTAGTCTAACTCTGGGGGGTTACAGTGAATAAGATAAAGTCCCAATAAGAGATGAGAAGGGTATGTATGGACTAGTCTAACTCTGGGGGTTACAGTGAATAAGATAAAGTCCCAATAAGAGATGAGAAGGGTATGTATGGACTAGTCTAACTCTGGGGGTTACTGTGAATAAGATAAAGTCCCAATAAGAGATGAGAAGGGTATGTATGGACTAGTCTAACTCTGGGGGTTACTGTGAATAAGATAAAGTCCCAATAAGAGATGAGAAGGGTATGTATGGACTAGTCTAACTCTGGGGGTTACAGTGAATAAGATAAATTCCCAATAAGTCGGCGTGTTCCTTTAACAGGAGACAGAAGTATGATAGAAGTATATTAGGAATAAGTGACCATACAATGTGATCTCACGTAATAGGAGATATAGAAGTATGATAGAAGTAAGGGGCTTTATCACAGGACAGGTATTAAGGTGAGACCCAGGTGATGAGAGGCAGATGTGTGAGAGGGGAAGCAAACTGTTTTTCAAAACAATTGACCGTTTGCAAAACCCCGCCTTCGAACAGTCCTCGTCCAATCCTAGCTCAGCAACTGTAACTAAGGAGAAGGACCCCCCCCCAGTCAAACATTGCGATTTCAGGAAGATGGTGAAACGATGCACCTATGGCACCTGCAAGTCTGACACCAGGTACCCCAAAAGTTTAGAGGGAGGGGTCATTTTTTTTTGCCTTTCCAAAGCCCGATGGATTAAGCGGTGTGGGAGACCCCACTCACAGCTAAATGCCTCGAAGATTAATAAGCATAGCTACATATGTCTGCTCCAAGCTAAGTAAAGCTAGCAAGCTAACTTACATCAATTATCAATTAACAGTTTAAGTAGTTCTATATAAAACTGGAC
>NC_041337.1:37300649-37303149 GCF_004354835.1 Perca flavescens | reverse complement strand
AACATAGGGCTGTGGGGAACATAGGACTGTGGGAACATAGGGCTGTGGGGAACATAGGGCTGTGGGAACATAGAGCTGTAGGAACATAGGGCTGTGGGGAACATAGGGCTGTGGGAACATAGAGCTGTGGGGAACATAGGACTGTAGGAACATAGGGCTGTGGGACCATAGAGCTGTGGGAACATAGGACTGTGGGAACATAGGACTGTAGGAACATAGGGCTGTGGGACCATAGAGCTGTGGGAACATAGGACTGTGGGAACATAGGACTGTGGGAACATAGAGCTGTGGGAACATAGGGCTGTGGGAACATAGGACTGTGGGAACATAGGGCTGTGGGAACATAGGGCTATGGGAACATAGGGCTGTGAGAACATTGGGCTGTGGGACCATAGAGCTGTGGGGAACATAGGGCTGTGGGAACATAGAGCTGTAGGAACATAGGGCTGTGGGGAACATAGGGCTGTGGGACCATAGAGCTGTGGGGAACATAGGACTGTAGGAACATAGGGCTGTGGGACCATAGAGCTGTGGGAACATAGGACTGTGGGAACATAGGACTGTAGGAACATAGGGCTGTGGGACCATAGAGCTGTGGGAACATAGGACTGTGGGAACATAGGACTGTGGGAACATAGAGCTGTGGGAACATAGGGCTGTGGGAACATAGGACTGTGGGAACATAGGGCTGTGGGAACATAGGGCTATGGGAACATAGGGCTGTGAGAACATTGGGCTGTGGGACCATAGAGCTGTGGGAACAAAGGGCTGTGGGAACATAGAGCTGTAGGAACATAGGGCTGTGGGGAACATAGGGCTGTGGGAACATAGAGCTGTGGGGAACATAGGACTGTGGGAACATAGGGCTGTGGGGAACATAGGGCTGTGGGAACATAGGGCTGTGGGAACATAGGGCTGTGAGAACATAGGGCTGTGGGAACATAGGGCTGTGGGAACATAGGACTGTAGGAACATAGGGCTGTGGGACCATAGAGCTGTGGGGAACATAGGACTGTAGGAACACAGGGCTGTGGGAACATAGAGCTGTGGGGAACATAGGACTGTGGGAACATAGGACTGTAGGAACATAGGGCTGTGGGACCATAGAGCTGTGGGAACATAGGACTGTGGGAACATAGGACTGTAGGAACATAGGGCTGTGGGAACATAGAGCTGTGGGGAACATAGGACTGTGGGAACATAGGGCTGTGGGGAACATAGGGCTGTGGGAACATAGGGCTGTGGGGAACATAGGGCTGTGGGAACATAGGGCTGTGGGAACATAGGGCTGTGGGAACATAGGGCTGTGAGAACATAGGGCTGTGAGAACATAGGGCTGTGGGACCATAGAGCTGTGGGGAACATAGGACTGTAGGAACATAGGGCTGTGGGAACATAGAGCTGTGGGGAACATAGGACTGTGGGAACATAGGGCTGTGGGGAACATAGGGCTGTGGGAACATAGGGCTGTGGGAACATAGGGCTGTGAGAACATAGGGCTGTGGGAACATAGGGCTGTGGGAACATAGGACTGTAGGAACATAGGGCTGTGGGACCATAGAGCTGTGGGGAACATAGGACTGTAGGAACATAGGGCTGTGGGACCATAGAGCTGTGGGGAACATAGGACTGTAGGAACATAGGGCTGTGGGACCATAGGGCTGTAGGAACATAGGGCTGTGGGACCATAGGGCTGTGGGGAACATAGGACTGTGGGAACATAGGGCTGTGGGAACATAGAGCTGTGGGGAACATAGGGCTGTAGTAGGCTGAAGTTAGGGCTGACCCCCTCTCTGCTGGCAGTAAACAGATTCTGCCAGATGAATTAAACCCGTTCAGAGAGCAAAGCTAAAAACTTAGAAATATTTTGAAGTTCAGGCACTCGGCGGCACTATGAAATGTGAAGACATGCCAGACTCTGTCAGAGAAACATGAAACAGCAGCCTGTTTACAGAGCAGAGCAGGTTTCTGCAGGAAACACTCAGTCTGAGATGCTCTGAAGAAGCCGCCAATTCCGGATATTTCAATATTTCATTATTAAAGTATGAAGCGAGCTCTTCTAAACACTACGTAGAGCTGAGAACACTGTCAACGAATGTCATTCCTTTAAAAAAAAAAATGCTCCCAGACTTCGTTTGTTCGAGCAGCAATTACGACCTATATTAGTAACCATCTTTTTGTCAGCTTAAAGCTTTAGTGCGTCACTTTTTTGGTATTAATGAACGTCCGTTACATTCAAGCAGTTACCAAATGAGTTGCTGCAAAGCTAATTAAGACTATCAGCTCCACACAGCTCTCTGCACTTCTCAGTAGGACTATTGTCACAAACTGGCTCAACGCATGTGACAAAGAGAGAGAGGAGACCAGATGGGTTAAAGTGCCACTTGAATGTTAATTATTAATTAAACAAAATAACTATCTGTAACAAAACGCAAACAAATGTGGAATCAGTGGTATGTAAGTGGTGTGTGGGTGAGTGTATATGTGTGGATACATGACA
>NC_041337.1:37293149-37295649 GCF_004354835.1 Perca flavescens | reverse complement strand
TAAAGACATTCGGTTAACATTAGAGTTTGATTCGACTGTGAGATTTGCGGACCAATCAGGATCCTTGATTTAATCAGATAGTGAAGTATTCAGGGTCCGCCTTCAAGATATATACGTGGAAATATAAATATATACATATATCCAAAAGCATGCGAGGATCATGCAACGCAACTCTTAAAAGGGCGATATACTATAACGAGATATATAGACAGACAGACACAGACAATATATAGTTTTAAAAATGGTTCTAACTCCAGTGGATGGCTGAGTCCACACCCGCGACTATAACGACATCGGAGGAGGACAACGATTTGGTCGGGATCCTCTCAGAGAGATCTGATGAACGCTAGAAAGTCTGACAGCCAATCAGAATCCACCTGAGTTTATAACATGACACGGCAGAGAGAGACACTGACGGCCAATCAGAATCCACCTGAGTTTATAACATGACACGGCAGAGAGAGACTCTGACGGCCAATCAGAATCCACCTGAGTTTATAACATGACCACGGCAGAGAGAGACTCTGACGGCCAATCAGAATCCACCTGAGTTTATAACATGACACGGCAGAGAGACACTGACGGCCAATCAGGGGGCTAGGATCCTTCATCTCTGTGTATTTTGTATTGTTAAACATCAGATCTTTTGAATGTATTCAACCAGTGAGAGTGGATCTGGTGTGTTAGCTATGATCATCATACGGTCGGGGTTTGGTTCCGGTGCTCCTCTGCACAGATCTGACCCTGCACACCCACCGCTCTCAACCCCCGGCTCTCTGGAGTGCTGTCGCCCGCTGTTTCCTGGAAGTCCTGGGGACTGCCCGCTCTATTGGTTCATAAAATGTACCGGACTTCACGGGGCTGCTCCCTCTAAGTGGACTAGTGGATTAGTGGACTGGTGGATTAGTGGACTGGTGGACTGGTGGATTGGTGGACTGAGTGGACTGGTGACTGGTGGACTAGTGGATTAGTGGACTAGTGGACATTTAGAGAATGTGTGATGTGCACCAACAACACCAAAACAAAATGTTAAAAAACGTACTTGGCAATAAAAACCCTTTCTGATTCTGATTCTGATATCTTATCGTTGGACGTAAGTATCGCGATGATATCGTGTCGTGACGTGACGCGATGATATCGTGTTGTGACGTAAGTATCGCGATGATATAGTATCGTGGCGTGTCGCGATGATATCGTGTCGTGGCGTAAGTATCAATGATGATCGCATCGTGGCGTAAGTATCGCGATGATGTCGTGTCGTGACGTAAAGTATCGCGATGAAATCGTATCGTGAGGCCTCTGGTGATTCCACCCATACTTCCGACCTGACGCACCTTCCGGTCTTTTCGCGGTTTTACATTTCCGATCTTCACCAAATTTTGGTGAAATTTTGGCAGAATTGATCCATACCCACCTAACAATCTAACATTAGTGTTCCTATATGTATGTGGACATTTAGATGTCCTAATTAGTAAATGAAAGTTACTTTCATGAGGAAGAGAAGCAATAACAGCTGGGCCATTTATCTTTTCCACTAACAAGTTTCTATTTTACTGAACTGAAATTAAGGACTTTTATTGCATAGTTCAGAGTTGTTAAAGCATGTCATTTAATTGTGAACACCCCAAAAACCCATCAAAGCGGCCATTGGTTACAGTGAGGAGATAGGGTGTCTGGTTATAGCCAAGGGTAGCGCTGCGGCTAAAACTATATACCGTTAGAAGGTAAGAAGTTACGCTTTATTTTTTAACCATTAAATTAGCTGAAAACATTAATAGATCATTTATATTTGTATTTGAACAGATATTTTTGATAGAATTGTTAATAATAAGTGTCCGAGCGTGGACACAGTGATGCTAATTGGTGGTTTTGGTCTTAGTCAACAGATCTCTTTAGTCCATTAGTCATGTTTGATGCTGTTTTCATGCTGAATGACTTATTTCAAAAAAAGCGTCGAGCACATCTCTGGTAAACACAAAATTAAAAGTGGTGCTTTTAGCCGCGACTCTTTCTTGGAGAAACTCAGATTTACAGATCTGTCGATTAAATCAACTAATCGATTAGTCGATACGATTGAATGAGCGTTAATCGACTAAGAAGTTCTTCAGTAAAGCACAGCCCTACAATTCCCAAATATGTTTTATGTACTACAGACATTCCTGTAGTCAGCTGTGATGTGTTATTATCAGCTGGAGCTGCAGCTGTTTACAGATCGTTCTCCTCCTTCTCCTTCCTCCTTCTCCTTCTCCTTCTCTTCTCCTTCTCCTTCTCGTTCCAACCCAGTGTGGACGGCCCTTAAGATTAAGTTCGGGTGCTGCACCTTTTTCGTCAGTTCAGTCTCTGTTGACGCTTGGAGTCTGTGGTCTGACTGATGGCTGGCTGTTGTGTCAGGGAGAGGGAGGGAGAGGAGAGGGAGAGAGGGAGAGAGAGAGGGGAGAGGGAGAGGAGGGAGGAGAGGAGGAGAGAGAGGAGAGAGAGAGAGAGAGGAGGGAGAGAGAGA
>NC_041337.1:37289651-37292649 GCF_004354835.1 Perca flavescens | reverse complement strand
TACTACCACGCACTACCACTACCATACTACCATCATCACCACTGCCACACCACCACTCACCACCACTGCCACCACCACCACCATCAATACCACCACCGCCACCACCACCACCACCACCGCCACCACCACCACCGCCACTGCCACCACCACCACCACCACCACCACCATTGCCACCACCACCACTGCCACCACCACCACCGCCACCACCACCACCACCACCACCACCGCCACCACCACCACACACCACCACCATTACCACCACCACCACCGCCACCACCACCACCACCACCACCACACACCACCACCACCACCACCACCACCACCATGGCCACCACCACCACCACCACCACCACCACCACCACTGCCACCACCACCACCACCACCACCACCACCCACCGCCACCACTGCCACCACCGCCACCACCACCACCACCACCACCACCGCCACCACCACCACCACCACCACCGTCACCACCACTGCCACCACCACCACCACCACCACCGCCACCACTCACCACCGCCACCGCCAACACCACCACCACCACTGCCACCACCACCACCACCACCACCGCCACCACCACCACCGCCACTACCACCACCACCACCACCACCACCACCGCTACCACTGCCACCATGCACCACCACCACCACCACTGCTACCACCACCACCTCACCACTGCCACCACCACTGCCACCACTCACCACCAATACCGCCACCACCACTGCCACCACCACCACCGCCACCACCACCACCACCACCGCCACCACCACCACCACCACCGCCACCGCCACCACCACCACCACCGCCACCACCACCACCACCACCACTGCCACTACCACCGCCACCACTACCACCACCACCGCCACCACCACCACCACCACCACCACCGCCACCACTACCACCACCACCACCGCCACCGCCACCACCACCACCACCACTGCCACCGCCATCACTACTGCTCACCACGGCCACCACCACCCTGCCACCACCACCACCACCGCCACCACCATTGCCACCACCACCACTGCCACCGCTACCTACCCACTGCCACCGCACCACCACCACTACTACCACTGCCACCACCACTGTCACCACCACCACCACCGCCACTCACCATCCTACCACCGCACCACCACCACCACCACCACCGCCACCGCCACCACCACACTGCTACCACCACTACCACCACCACCACCACCACCACCACCACCACCGCCACCACCACCACCACCACCACCACCACCACCACCACCACCACCACCACCACCACCACCACCACTGCCACCGCCATCACCACCACCACCAACCACCACCACCACCACTGCCACCACCACCACTGCCACTGCCACCACCACCACCACCACCACCACCACCACCCACCACCGCCACCACCACCACTACCACCACCACCACCACCACCACTGCCACCACCACCACCACCACCACTGCCACTGCCACCACCACCACCGCCACCACCACTACCACTGCCACTGCCACCACCACCACCACCACCACCACCACCACCGCCACCACCGCCACCACCGCCACCACCACCACCACCACTGCCACCGCCACCACCACCACCGCCACCCTACCACCACCACCACCACCACCACCACCACCACCACCACCGCCACCACCACCACCACCACCGCCACCACCACCACCACCACCACCACCACCACTGCCACCACCACCACCATTGCCACCGCCACCACCGCCACCGCAATACCACCACCACCACCTGCCTACCACCACCACCGCCACCACCACCACCACCACCGCCACCACCACCACCACCACCGCCACTGCCACCACCACCACCACCACCACCACCACCGCCACCACCAACCACCACCACCACCACCACCACCACCACCACCACCACTACTGCTACTACACTACTACTACCACTACTACACTATCACTGCTACTACTACTACTACTACTACTACTAACTGCTACTGCCACTACAGTAGATGAACTGCTGTCGTCAGTCTGATACTGTGGGTGGATCTAGAATAATGACTAACATATTTTAAGACCCAACATATGATATTGCTGTTAAGTAAATTTAGCGCCGTTATATATGAAAGGTGAAAGCGTCTTTATTGGTTATCGCGTACCCGTTTTAAGTGGAAGTTTGTTGTTGACGAGTGGTACGTTACGAGCTGTTGGCACAACTTGCATTTACTTTTTGGATCATCTTTTACCATTTGAAAGTGCATTCACACTTTAGATTTTCTTTTTTCCAGACATTGTTAAGTAACGTTAATCTCCTCGTCTGATGCTCCTCGTCTGTCGCGGATCAGGAAAGTGAAACTTAAATCTTTCACAGGGGTGGTTGGATTTACACACACACACACACACACACACACGAAAAAATATTTATTGAACTTTCTTTTCTTTCTTTTCACGTTTTTTTTTACAGCATTATCATAATTAAAGGCTGTATATAACTTAATATAACCGTACAAAACCAGTAGTTCTGTGTGAAATTAGACATTGAGCACCCCCATATTACCAAAATGGTATGATCCTCGTTCCTTAATAACACTCGCGGAAGATCCGACTCAGAGATTGGTGGTCGAATCAGGCTCCGCATATCGATGCATCGAATCTTGACTATTCGGGTCACCCCTAATCATATTACACTGGAGCCTTCATCAGGCGTGTCTGGTGCGTTCACTTCCACGTTAAGCCCCAAAAAATATGAACAAGTTCACGAACTATCGTCCAATCGTTCAAGTACAACACTGGTTCCTGTAACTACTTGGTGGGAAAGAGGCTAATGTTGAATAGAAACGTCACTCAGGTAGATCTGTTTGAGATCACAGCCGATTGTAACAGGTGTACCCTAATTAAGAAGTGCACAGCGATAGTTTGAGCGTTCATTAAAACAAAGTGTTAACCCTTAATATTATGTTGTCAATGGTCAAAATGGCGGTGTAAATACACTCAAAAACAGTCAAAGAATGAGGTAAAACCAAAAAAGAAG
>NC_041337.1:37262151-37279651 GCF_004354835.1 Perca flavescens | reverse complement strand
GATGAATGAAGGAAGGAAGGAAAGGGAGGAAAGCTGTTCCACCCAGCTCTGTTTTTATTACTATAATATTTTTTTTATATTCCATATTTTCCTATAGCTCTGAACAAAGGGCTTCACAGCAACTTCCCTAAAGCAGGTGATTTTAAAAAGAAGTCCGGCAGATAGAAACGAACGATATGAAACGTGGAGAGTTAAAACCCAAACCCAAAATGTCAGCTGTGTAAAAGTTGGAATGGTGTAGGGCTGTGCTCGACTGAAGAACTTCTTAGTCGACTAACACTCATTCAATCGTACCGACTAATCGATTAGTTGATTTAATCAACAGATCTGTAAATCTGAGTTTCTCCACTAAGAGTCGTGCTAAAAGCACCACTTTAATTCTTGTGTTTACCAGAGATGTGCTTGTACAGTTCTTGGAAAATAAGTCATTCAGCATGAAAAAAAGCATCAAACATGACTAATGGACTAAAGAGATCTAAGTTGACTGAGACCAAAACCACCGATTAGTCGACTAATCCACTAAGAGGGAGCAGCCCTAGAGTGGTGGCCTACAGAGAGGCTGTGGGGGAAAGTTCTTTGGTAATTTGTATGAAAAGCGGTGTTTTGGCTGTATACATTTCTTAGCTGTCTGCCGCTAAAAGATTCAGATTTAAGATTCAATACTTTATTGCCATACAACTCGGTGCAAGTTGCTATAGGGATCAGCTTCAGTGTGCTCATGACAGGACATCGAAAACAATACAATACAACAACAAAACCATATAGCTTATATATACACATATAGTATCCCACATGGCATCACACTTAGGCAGATACAAAAAAAAAAAAAAAGACAATAAAGATTTAAAAAAAAAGGGGGACACTGATCGCTACATACCTGGATGACACCTGTAACACCTGACTCTCCAGCCAGAGACCAAAGGCTTTCACCCAGGAAATGTGTTGTCTATAAGAGTGTTTTTGGGGCATTTTTGGTCTTTATTTCACAGGATGGATGAAGACATAAAAGGGGGGAGAGAGAGAGAGAGAGAGGGGGATGACATTCAGCAAAAGGGCTGCAGGTCGGAGTCGAGCCTGCGGCCGCTGTGTCAAGGAGTAGACCTCTATATATGGGCGCACGCTCTACCTACTGAGCTAACCTGTTTCCGTGTTTGGGGTAAAGACATTCGGTTAACATTAGAGTTTGATTCGACTGTGAGATTTGCGGACCAATCAGGATCCTTCGATTTAATCAGATAGTGAAGTATTCAGGGTCACGCCTTCAAGATATATACGTGGAAATATAAATATATACATATATCCAAAAGCATGCGAGGATCATGCAACGCAACTCTTAAAAGGGCCGATATACTATAACGAGATATATAGACAGACAGACACAGACAATATATAGTTTTAAAAATGGTTCTAACTCCAGTGGATGGCTGAGTCCACACCACGACTATAACGACATCGGAGGAGGACAACGATTTGGTCGGGATCCCTCTCAGAGAGATCTGATGAACGCTAGAAAGTCTGACAGCCAATCAGAATCCACCTGAGTTTATAACATGACACGGCAGAGAGAGACACTGACGGCCAATCAGAATCCACCTGAGTTTATAACATGACACGGCAGAGAGAGACTCTGACGGCCAATCAGAATCCACCTGAGTTTATAACATGACACGGCAGAGAGAGACTCTGACGGCCAATCAGAATCCACCTGAGTTTATAACATGACACGGCAGAGAGAGACACTGACGGCCAATCAGGGGGCTAGGATCCTTCATCTCTGTGTATTTTTGTATTGTTAAACATCAGATCTTTTGAATGTATTCAACCAGTGAGAGTGGATCTGGTGTGTTAGCTGTGATCATCATACGGTCGGGGGTTTGGTTCCGGTGCTCCTCTGCACAGATCTGACCCTGCACACCCACCCGCTCTCAACCCCCCGGCTCTCTGGAGTGCTGTGCGCCCGCTGTTTCCTGGAGAAGTCCTGGGGACTGCCGCTCTATTGGTTCATAAAATGTACCGGACTTCACCGGGGCTGCTCCCTCTAAGTGGACTAGTGGATTAGTGGACTAGTGGATTAGTGGACTAGTGGACTAGTGGATTAGTGGACTAGTGGACTAGTGGACTAGTGGACTAGTGGATTAGTGGACTAGTGGACATTTAGAGAATGTGTGATGTGCACCAACAACACCAAAACAAAATGTTAAAAAACGTACTTGGCAATAAAAACCCTTTCTGATTCTGATTCTGATATCTTATCGTGACGTAAGTATCGCGATGATATCGTATCGTGACGTATCGCGATGATATCGTATTGTGACGTAAGTATCGCGATGATATAGTATCGTGACGTATCGCGATGATATCGTATCGTGACGTAAGTATCACGATGATATCGTATCGTGACGTAAGTATCGCGATGATATCGTATCGTGACGTAAGTATCGCGATGAAATCGTATCGTGAGGCCTCTGGTGATTCCCACCCATACTTCCGACCTGACGCACCTTCCGGTCTTTTCGCGGTACTTTACATTTCCGATCTTCACCAAATTTTGGTGAAATTTTGGCAGAATTGATCCATACCCACCTAACAATCTACGTATGAGTGTTCCTATATGTATGTGGACATTTAGATGTCTAATTAGTAAATGAAAGTTACTTTCATGAGGAAGAGAAGTAATAACGCTCGGGCCACGATCTTTTCCACTAACAAGTTTCTATTTTTACTGAACTGGAAATTAAGGAGCTTTTATTGCATAGTTCAGAGTTGTTAAAGCATGTCATTTAATTGTGAACACCCCCAAAAACCCATCAGCGGCCATTGGTTACAGTGAGGAGATAGGGTGTCTGGTTATGGCCAAGGGTAGCGCACGGCTAAAACTATATACCGTTAGAAAGGTAAGAAGTTACACTTTATTTTTAACCATTAAATTAGCTGAAAACATTAATAGATCATTTATATTTGTATTTGAACAGATATTTTGATAGAACGTTGGCCAATAAGTGTCCGAACGTGGACACAGTGATGCTAATTGGTGGTTTTGGTCTTAGTCAACTTAGATCTCTTTAGTCCATTAGTCATGTTTGATGCTGTTTTCATGCTGAATGACTTATTTCCAAAAAACGTACGAGCACATCTCTGGTAAACACAAGAATTAAAGTGGTGCTTTTAGCACGACTCTTTGCGGAGAAACTCAGATTTACAGATCTGTCGATTAAATCAACTAATCGATTAGTCGATACGATTGAATGAGCGTTAATCGACTAAGAAGTTCTTCAGTCGAGCACAGCCCTACAATTCCCAAATATGTCGGATATTACTACAGACATTCCTGTAGTCAGCTGTGATGTATTATTATCAGCTGGAGCTGCAGCTGTTTACAGATCGTTCTCCTCCTTCTCCTTCTCCTTCTCCTTCTCCTTCTCCTTCTCCTTCTCCTTCTCGTTCAGCAGTGTGGACGGCCCTTAAGTTAAGTTCGGGTGCTGCACCTTTTTTTTTTTCGTCCAGTTCAGTCTCTGTTGACGTTTGAGTCTGTGGTCTGACTGATGGCTGGCTGTTGTGTCAGGGAGAGAGGGAGGGAGAGGAGAGGGAGAGGAGAGAGGGAGAGAGAGAGGAGAGAGAGAGAGAGAGAGAGGGAGAGGAGGGAGGGGGAGGGAGAGAGAGAGGAGAGGGGGAGAGAGAGGGAGAGAGAGAGGGGAGAGAGAGAGGAGAGAGAGAGGAGAGAGAGGAGAGAATGGAGAGAGAGAGGAGAGAGAGAGGAGAGAGAGAGAGAGAGGAGAGGGAGAGAGGGAGAGAGGGAGGGAGAGAGGGAGAGGAGGGGGAGAGAGAGAGAGGGAGGGAGAGAGGGAGAGGAGGGGGAGAGAGAGAGAGAGGGGTGTGTGTGTGTGTGTGTTAACTGTACAGAGTGTGTGACTGTGCGTGTGTCTGTGTGTGTGTGTTTTAACTTTACTGTGTGTGTGAAGCGGACGAAGATGGATGGATGGATGTGTGTGTGTGTCATAACATAGGTTATCTTGAGACACTTTACAGATAGAGTAGGTCTAGACCACACTCTATAATTTACAAAACCCCAACAATTACAGTAATTCCCTCAAGAGCAAGCATTAGCAGTGGCTGTTGCGACAGTGGCGAGGAGAAACTCCCTTTTAGGAAGAAACCTCGGCAGACCCAGACTCTTGGTAGGAGGTGTCTGACAGGGGGCCGGGGGGTGATGAACAGTGGTAATAATAGTCACATTAGAGATAATGGAACAGTGACTTCGAAGGTAGTCATTGTAGTTCATGTCATAGCAGGGCACATCGTGTCATACTGAGTAGTGCAGTCTCCTATACCAGATCCTGACTACTCTGTGCGTATGAACATCACAGCAGGGTAGGGCTGGGCGATATATCGATATTATATTGATATCGTGATATGAGACTACATATCGTCTTAGATTTTGGATATTGTAATATCTTGATATGACATAAGTGTCTTTTCCTGGTTTTAAAGGCTGAATTACAGTGAAGTGTTGTAATTTTCTGAACTCACCAGACTGTTGTAGCTGTTCTATTATTAATGATTATTTATGTAAAATCTAAGTGTGAAGATATTTTGCGAGAGCACCAACTGTCAACTCTAGAATATATCGCCGCAATATCGATATATCGAGGTATTTGGTCAAGAATATCATGATATCTGATTTTCTCTATATCGCCCAGCCCTATATCAGAAAATATGTCACGTAGAAATAAGCGCTGAAAATGTGTAGAAGAAAAATTTAACAATTTAACACGTTGGAAAAAACTAAAACAAACCTTATGGAGCTTTGATTTCAAAAAAGGTACTCCTGTTGTTATACAGTATTTATGTTTACATTTTATTGTTATTTGAACAGCTGATCATTGAACCAGGTGAAGAAACCTGTTTTATTATTTATTCATTTGATTTTGCAACTGTTCACTTCTATGAAACTACTTGTGACATGTCATATTTGGCTTTGACTGAACATTTGCTCTCACTTTGCGGAAAAAATATCGGGATATATATCGTATATATCGATATTCAGCCAAAATGTATATCGGGATATGACTTTTGGTCCATATCGCCCAGCGTGGCGCTGCAGAGCATGGGTGGGTGCAGCAGATGCAGCAGGACATTGCAGGGAATCACAGAGCATAGCTCTGCGAAGAAGAAACATAAGGACTCCGGGGAGTAAACTCCCCAGAGCTAGGTTAGTAACAAGCAGTTCTGGGACAGGATGCATACAAGAAGAAACAAATGAAAACATTGATGAGAGGCTGTACTGGTCTGCCTCCCTCTACTCTCACTATATTATTGATTATATGATCAATAAATCTGATGACTACGAAGAGAAGCAGGTGGGCGGGGTTAGGCGGACGCTGCAACTCCTCACTCCACCATAGACCCATATCTAACCTAACTATAAGCTTTATCAAAGAGGAGAGTTTTCAGTTTATTCTTACATGTGGTGATGGTGTCTGCCCCCCGAACCCAGACTGGGCTCTGGCTCCCATTCTACTTTTAGAGACTCTAGGTACCACAAGTAACTCTGCATTCTGGGAGCGCAGTGCTCTAGTGGGACAATAAGGTACTAAGAGCTGTTCTAGATAGGATGGTGCTTGACCATTTAGGGCTTTGTAGGTCAGGAGAAGGACTTTAAAGTCAATCCTGGAATTCACAGGAAGCCAGTGCAGAGAAGCTAATACAGGAGAAATATGATCTCTTCTCTTAGTTCTTGTGAGAACACGCGCTGCAGCATTCTGGATCAGCTGGAGAGTCTTAAGGGACTTATTTGAGCAACCTGACAGTAGGGAATTACAATAGTCCAGCCTGGAAGTAACAAATGCATGGACTAGTTTTTCAGCGTCGTTTTGAGACAGGATATTCCTAATTTTGGCAATGTTACGAAGATGAAAAAAGGCTGTTCTCGATGATTGTTTTAGATTGGCATTAAAGGATATATCCTGATCAAAAATAACTCCTAAATTTCTGACAGTAGTGCTGGAGGCCAGGGCAATACCATCCAGAGTAGCTATATCTTTAGATAATGAAGTTCTGAGGTGTTTAGGGCCCAGCACAATAACTTCAGTTTTGTTACAGTTTAACATCAGAAAATTATAGGTCATCCAGGATTTTATATCTTTAATACATGCTTGAAGTTTAGCTAGCTGACTGGTTTCGTCTGGTTTGATTGACAAGTATAATTGGGTATCGTCAGCATAGCAGTGATAGTTAATTGAGTGTTTCCTAATAATATTAACAAGAGGAAGCATATATAAGGAGAATAAAATTGGTCCAAGCACTGAGCCCTGTGGAACGCCATGTTTAACTTTCACGTACTTAGAAAGCAGTACTAAGGCTATTGCTGTCAACGTCCACATGGATATTAAAATCACCTACAATAAGTACAGTACAGGCCAAAAGTTTGGACACACCTTCTCATTCAATGCGTTTCCTTTTTATTTTCATGACTATTTACATTGTAGATTCTCACTGAAGGCATCAAAACTATGAATGAACACATATGGAATTATGTACTTAACAAAAAAGTGTGAAATAACTGAAAACATGTCTTATATTTTAAATTCTTCAAAGTAGCCACCCTTTGCTTTTTTATTAATAAGGGAAAAAATTCCTCTAATTAACCCTGACAAAGCACACCTGTGAAGGTAAAACCATTTCAGGTGACTACCTCATGAAGCTCATTGAGGGAACACCAAGGGTTTGCAGAGTTATCAAAAAAAGCTTTTTTGTTAAGTACATAATTCCATATGTGTTCATTCATAGTTTTGATGCCTTCAGTGAGAATCTACAATGTAAATAGTCATGAAAATAAAAAGGAAACGCATTGAATGAGAAGGTGTGTCCAAACTTTTGGCCTGTACTGTATGTGAAAATACCAAACATACAATTTTACATACATTTAAAACAAGACATATAGTGCAAGTAAAAGTATCACTGTGTGTACATGTTTCGTAGGATTAGTGTCAAATAAAATGACATCACATCCCAACCATTACAGTCCATTAGAGTTAGATGAACTAATGTTTCGGATGTAGTAGCCTCTGACAGGCTGCAGTTAGTTTATATAAAGAATTTAGATTAATTCAAACTGAATCCTCTCCCTCTCTTCATCCTTCTCTCCGTCTCTGTGAAGGTCAGCCGCTCAAACACTGCGCTCTGCAACGATTACCAATTTCATCAATTGTGCTACAGCGAGGGAGGATGGGGGGGAGGACAGGGGGGAGGACAGCGGGAGGGTTTTTATTATACAACAGCACAAGGAAGGCGAACAACCAATCAGAGCTGCTCTAAGATAAACGCAGAAGCAGCTAACTGACCTTCTGTCTGACTGAAACAAAGTGAAAAGGACAATTAAAGAGAGGAGATTTATGAGGCCCAGAGCAGCACACACACACACACACACACACACACACACACACACACACACACACACACACATATACACACACACACACACACACACACACACACACACACACACACACACACACACACACACACACACACACACACACACACACACACACACACACACACACACACACACACACAGACACACACACACAGACATACACACACAGAGACACGCACACACACATACCCACATACACATATACACACAGACACACACACACACACACACACACACACACACATACATACATACACACACACACACACACACACACACACATACACACACACACACACACACACACACACACACACACACACACACACAGACACACACACATACACTACACACACACACACACACACACACACACACACACACACACACACACACACACACAGACACACACACGCATACACCTACACACACACACACACACACACACAGACACACACACACACACACAGACACAGACACACACACGCATACACCTACACACACACACACACACACACACACACACACACAGACACACACACGCATACACCTACACACATACACACACACACACACACACACACACACACACACACACACACACACACTGTAAACCACTGGCTTTCTAAATTATTCAATATTAGAAAGAAAAGTGCTAAAGATGATGTGAGAAAAAGTGTGTGCCCGGCAGGCTGCAGCGAGTTCATAGGTCACAGGGCTACGTTGCCATGGTATCGACCTCGTTCCGAGCAGGATCAGCTGAGGCTGATCTCGGGTATGATGTCATCGTGTGCGGTCAGCTGCTTGTTAGTGACTCGACTCGACGAAGGGAAGAAGTTCCACTCTCTCGGTACTTCTGGCTTCTGAACTTCCTGCTCTGCTGCTTTTTAAGCTGCAGACTAAGGGCGGCACAGTTAATAGAACTTTAATCAGTAGTGCTGCCATCTCTTAGTCGATTAGTCGACTAATCTGTCGTTTTGGTCTCAGTCGACCAAGATTTCTTTAGTCTATTAGTCATTTTTTATGCTTATTACTTAATTACTTATTTCCAAGAAACTTTTTTAAAGAGTTAAAGTGGTGCTTTTGCAGGATTAATTGTGGAGAAACTCAGTTTTACAGATGGTTAATTAACTACATTTATATTGTGCTTTTCTAGTCTTAACCACCTCTCAAAGCTCACAGCTCTGTCAATTAAATCAACTAATCGATTAGTCGACAAAATCCTATAAGTGTTAGTCGACTAAGAAGTTCTTTAGTCGAGGACAGCCCTATTAATCACCATCACGATTTTGGCTTCCCACGATCAAATCCACGTGATCGAGCCATATTTAAAATGCGTTGTCCCGTTCATAGAACGCTCCGTATCAAAAGGTTTTTGCAAAGCCACTCTAGCGCTCCATAAACCACAGTCTGATCACGTGCCTCCGTGAGCCAATCAGAGTTGTTCCCTGCACCGCGCTGCTTAGTTTCTAGATGTAGTCACAGAGGACAGAGGAGTAACGGGAGGAAAACTCCACAACAGGTAGCAGTCGGTCATCATAAGCCGGTCACGATGTTTACCAGTTTACCAGTAAACGCAACCTTTTGTCCCGTCTGTTTTGTTTTTCATACAACAGCAGTGGCCATAGTGCTGGTTTGTGTCTGTTAGCTCGTAGCTTTAGCAGCAGACTGTTGTACGTCCCGCTGCTGGAATACAGTCACACTACACCGTTTAGCTGTCAGCATTTTAGCCGTGTTTAATCCAGTTACTACTTTGGCTAACAGTAGGCTAACGCTACCTGCTGTGTAACGTGTTATTAGTGTTTACTGTGGCTAACGGTAGGCTAACGTTACCTGCTGTGTAACGTGTTATTAGTGTTTACTGTAGCTAACGGTAGGCTAACGTTACCTGCTGTGTAACGTGTTATTAGTGTTTACTGTAGCTAACGGTAGGCTAACGTTACCTGCTGTGTAACGTGTTATTAGTGTTTACTGTGGCTAACGGTAGGCTAACGTTACCTGCTGTGTAACGTGTTATTAGTGTTTACTGTGGCTAACGTAGGGCTGGGCGATATGGTTGAAAACTGTATCACGATATAAGTTTTTCATATCGGTCGATATCGATAATTATTGATATTTTTTATGACCTATTTAAAATAAGGACCAGGAGAAAAATATATTAAATTTAAACATTTTTATTTTAAACTTAACCCTGCTCTGATTATAATCCCCTCAGTTATAAAAGCAGAAATGTCAACACAACCATGGAAAACACTCAAATAATTCAAATGTAAACAGGTCTAAAATCACAATGAACACTTAACAATTATCTCTTAACATTAAGGTGCAAAATTAAAGAATAAGTAAGAAGTGCTTAATAAAGTGTCATAAAATAGTGCAAAGTGTTAGCTAAATATAAGAAACCTGAGAAGGAACTATTTTCTGCAGGTTTAGTGCTAAGTTGGTAACCTGGCTTCTGGACAGTGCTCAGCATGTCTGCCTTCGTTATTTCTTTGTAGCGTTTAGTAAGGTGCTGATGCAGAGTACCTCTCCATGGTGGTCTGCTGCTTGTAGTGTTTAGTAAGGCGCTGATGCAGAGTACCTCTCCATGGCGGTCTGCTGCTTGTAGTGTTTAGTAAGGCGCTGATGCAGAGTACCTCTCCATGGCGGTCTGCTGCTTGTAGTGTTTAGTAAGGCGCTGATGCAGAGTACCTCTCCATGGTGGTCTGCTGCTTGTAGTGTTTAGTAAGGCGCTGATGCAGAGTACCTCTCCATGGCGGTCTGCTGCTTGTAGTGTTTAGTAAGGCGCTGATGCAGAGTACCTCTCCATGGTGGTCTGCTGCTTGTAGCGTTTAGTAAGGCGCTGATGCAGAGTACCTCTCCATGGCGGTCTGCTGCTTGTAGTGTTTAGTAAGGCGCTGATGCAGAGTACCTCTCCATGGCGGTCTGCTGCTTGTGCGGTGTAGCAGCTGCAAATGTTGTTGGACGTTGATGGCGAATACGGCTGTGCTCGAAAGTGTGAGCGCGGCTAAAGTGGTAAAACAAGTTTATGGTATTACCAGTGTTGGTCTGACTACGGTCAGACTTATAAAATCCCCAAAACTGCGATACTGACTTTTCCTGTTTTATCAACGATTTCCTCGCTCGCTGCGGCACTCACTTTCCACTCCACGCCGGTTCTGTTATTGAAGAACACGAGACAGCGATGTGGCGCAACCAAACTTGATACTGTTACATGATTGGCTGTTAGAGTGTCACTCCCCACGTTGCTAGGTTACCAGAGAGTGAGGGCCTTTGTTCATGCAATCAAACTTGATTCACAACCTCTGGTTTCTTCTGATGAAGAAAAACAAGTTATCGAACGTTTTATCGACCGCATTTTCTATTGATATTGATTATGTGTCTATCGCGATACATATCGTTATCGTTTTATCGCCCAGCCCTAGGCTAACGGTAGTCTAACGTTACCTGCTGTGTAACGTTTTATTAGTGTTTACTGTAGCTAACGGTAGGCTAACGTTACCTGCTGTGTAACGTGTCATTAGTGTTTACTAGCGTGACATGCAACGATGTTTATGTTGCCTCTAACGTGGGTTTCGGAGCATCAGAGCGCAACACAGACATGTAAGTAGCAGTGTAATGAGCCTCCGAAATCTGCGTTGCTATTTCGTCAGGTAGATACCTCACGGCAAACGTGCATGTATGGAAAGCGGTCGCACAACAGCTGAAATGGCTCCTTCACAGTATCCTTCAATAAAGGAGGAATGTAGCACAATATGGATGTAAAATCAGTTATAATTAGCCTATGTGACAATAAAATTTAGTTTTGGTTAAAATCAACAAATAATCGTGATAATTAATCGTGATCTCAACATTGATCAAAATAATCGTGATTATCATTTTGGCCATAATCGTGCAGCCCTACTGCAAACATGATGTCCTTTCTAACGTTGAGTTCAGTGTTCAGCAGACATGTTGTTGCTTTAGCTTTCTGTGGTTGGAGCTACAAACAGCTTCACTCAACTCAGTAATTAGTTTGCAAAAAGTCCTCCAAACCATGCACTGAACACGTTTTAGAGGCTACTTTAAAGTGTCTACGTGTAACTTTCAGATTGAGTTGATTCTAGCGTCAGCTTTGGACTAACACAGTCGTGTTTTTACCTGCTGTCTTAAAGATCTTTTGCTTGCACACACACACACACACACACACACACACACACACATACACACACACACACACAGACACACACAGACACACACACACACACACACACACACACACACACACACACACACACACACACACACACCAAACAATTTTATTCATATAGCACTTTTCAAGCGTTAAAGCACAAAGAAAATTCTTTCCAGATTAAAAGATTTACAGGATATGAATTCGTAATCAGAAACCCATGTAAGCCCCCATTTAGCAGCTAGGGGAGTTGACCAGCTGATGCAGATCAGCTGATGCAGATCCATTATGCATATTATTCAGGTTCATAACTGTATTTTAGAGGTTGTACCAAAATAGGTTTACATGTTTTAATTTTCAAAAAACACCATATTTTTGTTGTACTGCACATTGCTGCAGCTCCTCTTTTCACCCTGTGTTCAGGTCTCTGTTTTAGACTACAGAGTGAGACATCTCTTCTTCTGTACTATCTTTGATTGCACTCGCACATGCCCAGTAGCTAGGTAAGGACTGTATGACTGACTGCTGTTTCTCTAACTGCAGTCAGTACAAGGCACTTAGCGTGGAATACCTGCAGAACAGGGACATGGAAGTAGTTCTATACAATTTATTTTGTAGATTAGGGGGAATTTGTGTGTGTTGTAGCAGTGTTTTGCCATTGAGAACGAGCTAGCATGCTAACGGTTAGCCCCCTCGTCTCGGCTCGTGACGCAGAAAGCCGTGCAGATGTTGACCAGCTCACCAGGAGACTGAAGGCAGGACACATTCAGAAACCAGATCTCACTCAGAACACCATGGATGGTTGTTTTTTCAAAGTCTGTATGCGTGTGGAAGCACCAGAGACACAAAATAACACCCCAAATCCCAGAAAAAGTGTTTTGTTTTTTTTCAAAATATGGGCACGTTTAAACTGGACGATAAGTACGGTTAGTGGGGTGAAATGAAGTTAAGGCTTTATGGGCGTAGTGAAGAAAATTCAGAGCCGCTTGGGAAGCTTAGGGGGAAGATGGGAAGAGTAATTAATGAGGGTAAGTCCAGGAATTTGGTACCAACAAAGGAGGTTGCATCACAGGAATGATGTGATAAACAACAGGATGTCTCGGAGGAAACATACAAAGGGACAGTAGAGTTATCAATGTTATTATGCAAGGGCTTAAATAAGAGAAGTAAAACAATGTAGGTCAGGGGTGTCGAACTCAACTTCACTGAGGGCCACACTGGAAGGGCCAGACGTGTTTGATGTGATGTTTTTCAACCGAAGAGTTTAATACCTTTGACTGTATTGTTTGTCTCATTTAGCTTTCTCACTAACAGTTTGGTCGACATAAAGCCCTTAAAACTCAGCAAAAAAGTTCCTTAGCCAGTTTAGCAAATCAAAGATAGATTTTCTTTTTTTTTACAACAACCAGCCAGAATATGTAACCTCTCTGGTTCTGTGGCAATTTCTGAGCCTCAAAGTCGGCAAATCTGCCAAATTCTGCTTTGAGTGTCGCACACTAAACTCAATTATGCGGCACGTTTTCTTAAAAAATGCGGTAGAATATGCAGGATATTTATGCAATTTTATGCGATGAAATTGCAGGAACTTGCAAATGGCTCCGTAGCAGACGCTTTTATAAAAATAGGCTAACGATTGGGTCATAACCACGAGACTTACTGTCACACAGTAGAGGAATTACCGTATAGTACAGGAGAAGCTCACAGGCAGTTTGGACTTCCATTATCTGTTTAGGTTTAATTACTAATGTTAACTAGCATGTTAGTGATCAGTAATTACTAATGTTAACTAGCATGTTAGTGATCAGTAATTAGCCTGTGTCTATGTTATCTCCTTACATATACCTACACTCTCCGTCTCTGTGAGATTGGGAATGATTGAGATTTCTCTCTCACAGCTACCAGAAGACTTCACACTTTCAGACACGTTGATCACGTCACATCTACGTCTTCAAGCTCAGTTGGAATACGTGATGTATAATAACATGTTGTATTATAACATGATGTATAATAACATGATTTATTATAAAATTATGTATTATAACATGATCCCTCTCTGTCTGCTGTAGCTTCACACAGGCAGCAGACAAACATCTTTCTGTTGTTTTTACTTTTTTTTTAAAATAGACCTGGATTCAAGGTTCAAGTTCAGATCGTCGTCCTGCCCCCAGACCTCTGCTGTGTGGTCTTATAACCCACACACACACACACACACACACACACACACACACACACACACACACACACACACACACACACACACACACACACACACACACACAAACACACTAAAAACCCCATACAGACCACCAGCCAAGCTAATTGGATATGTTGTATCACCTCCCTCGGGTCTTTTGCTCTTTCTGTTTCTTACACACACACACACACACACACACACACACACACACACACACACACACACACACACACACACACACACACACACACAGAAGAAACCCAGTGGGAATTGGCAGCTTGGAGCGAATTGAGAGAGAAAGGCAAAAAGTCATTACTTTTCTCGCTAGATTGTGTGTGTGTGTGTGTGTGTGTGTGTGTGTGTGTGTGTGTGTGTGTGTGTGTGTGTGTGTGTGTGTGTGTGTGTGTGTGTGTAATCCCGCCATCAGTATGCCGGTCACGCTTTGCAACAGAGGGAAGGGAATTGAAGAGAGCGAGAGCGAAAGAGGAGGAGGGAGGCGACAATCTCAAACATGGAGTTCTTTTGATTACAGATGGTAAATGTGCCTTCAGTCACCTCCTCCTCCTCCTCCTCCTCCTCCTCTTCGTCTTCATCGTCTCCTCGCTCCCTCTCACTCAAGGGATTCCAGGTGGACGTGAGAGGAATCTCTGACCATGGTGTGTGTGTGTGTGTGTGTGTGTGTGTGTGTGTGTGTGTGTGTGTGTGTGTTTGTGTGTGTTTGTGTGTGTGTGTGTCACTCTAACACCAAGGTTCACGGTTGAAATCGTTGTACGAGATGTACGATAGAAATGTTTTGAGCTCCCTGAGCAAGTAAGTTTTTTACATCTTTTGGGAAGTGGGTTCTTTTACATTTTTTTTTAACTGGCACAAAACTACCTCTTCTCAACATTTTGGGGACATCTCCTGTAGAATAAAAATCGCTGACTTGCAGAATTGCATTTGTGTTGCAAAAGAGCTGTATTAGTTATTGAGGAAGTGGTTAAAAGTACTCTGGGTGACCTCTGATGCACAGAAAGTTTAAACTTAAGTCATGAAAATAGTTTAAATAGGCTTTTATGGCAAAGAGAGGCACTGTTGGGAGGTTGCGAGAACGGACGAGGAGGTTGCACCACACAGAGACCCCGACTGTGTGTGTGTGTGTGTGTGTGTGTGTGTGTGTGTGTGTGTGTGTGTGTGTGTGTGTGTGTGTGTGTAACATCTTGAGGAAGAGAACATATCGGAGCTCATAATTCGGAGGACAACTTGGTGGACCAGCTCTGACTTGATGACTTGATGTCTGTTGCTAGGGAAACTTAGTCTCTGTTTGTGAACCCACAGCTGTGTTGTAACTCTCATGCTGGACTCAGTAAACTTTCCTTAACTGACCTCTTCGTCTCAGATTGATCCTTGTGTTCTGGTAAACTTAAGTCTGGTGTAAGAAGGCGCGGGAATTCATAAATTGGAGTCAAATTTGACAGGCCTTAGGGCCTCATTTTAGACATAAATCTCTCTACAACCCTCCCTGAAATCTACACCTATGGTAACTGCTAATCAATATTCATGACACAACAAGTCCCTCCTATGCCCCTGATTGGCTAGTATTCGTTGGTTTGTTGGTTAGGTTTAGGATTGTCTTTAGATGTGAGTTAGGTGACTCTGACAGATTGTTTTATTCTTCCCGACATGAAGCTGTAATGATCAACATGTCTGTGAACGCGTGTTGGTGTTTGTTCAGAATCAGAAAACAATTCAATTCAATTCAATTCAATTCAATTTTATTTATAGTATCAAATCATAACAAGAGTTATCTCGAGACACTTTACAGATAGAGTATGTCTAGACCACACTCTATAATTTACAAAGCCCCAACAATTCCAACAATTACAGTAATTCCCTCAAGAGCAAGCAGTGCGACAGTGGCGAGGAAAAACTCCCTCTTGGGAAGAAACCTGGGACAGACCCAGGCTCTTGGTAGGCGGTGTCTGACGGGCCGGTTGGGGGTGTGATGAACAGTGGCGATAATAGTCACATTAATAATGGAACAGTGACTGGATGTAGCGGGGAGCTGCAGGGTTCAGCAGGAAGCTGCAGGGTTCAGCAGGAAGCAGCAGGGTTCAGCAGGAAGCAGCATGACATTGCAGGGCACCGCTGAGCTCAGCAGGGAGTGCAGCAGGACCACGGCGACAGCTGCAACCAGGATCTTGGTGCCAACGTTCTCCAAGGAAATACGCTGGGGGAAAAAAAACATAAGGACTCCGGGGAGTAAACTCCCCAGAAGCTAGGATTAGTAACAAGCATTTCTGGGACGGGATACACACAAATAGTAATAGTAAAAGTAATAGAAAGGGGAGAGGAGAGCAGCTCAGTGTGTCAAAGGAAGGAAGGAAGTCCCCGGCAGTCTAGAACTATAACAGCGTAACTATAACAGCGTAACTAAGAGAGACAGGTCATAAGGAGAGGTAGCTTTTTCGGGCTTAGAACTCTCCCCTGCCAGATCGGGCTTGGCTGGCCTGCCTCCCTCTACTTTGTTATGTATTATTAATCTAACAATTATGAAGAGAAGCAGGTGGGCCAGTTAGGTGAACACTGCAACTCCTCACTCCCTAACTATAAGCTTTATCAAATAGAAGAGTTTTAAGTTCATTCTTGAAAGCGATTACAGTTTCTGCCCCCCGAACCCAGATCGGGAAATGGTTCCATAGGAGAGGAGCCTGATAACTGAAGGCTCTTGCTCCCCATTCTACTTTTTAGAGACTCTAGGTACCACCAGTAACTCTGCATTCTGGGAGCGCAGTGCTCTAGTGGGACAATAGGGTATTAGGAGCTCTTCTAGATATGATGGTGCTAGACCATTTAGAGCTTTGTAGGTCAAGAGAAGGATTTTAAACTCAATCCTGGATTCAACAGGAAGCCAGTGCAGAGAAGCTAATACAGGAGAAATATGATCTCTTCTCTTAGTTCTTGTGAGAACACGTGCTGCAGCATTCTGGATCAGCTGGAGAGTCTTAAGGGACTTATTTGAGCAACCTGACAGTAGGGAGTTACAATAGTCCAGCCTAGACGTAACAAATGCATGCACTAGTTTTTCAGCGTCGTTTTGAGACAGGATATTCCTAATTTTAGCAATGTTACGAAGATGAAAAATGGCTGTTCTCGATGATTGTTTTAGATTGGCATTAAAGGATATATCCTGATCAAAAATAACTCCTAAATTTCTGACAGTAGTGCTGGAGGAGGCAATACCATCCAGGTAGCTATATCTTTACCAGTTCTGTGGTGTTTAGGTCCCAGCACAATAATCAGTTTTGAAAATAATGAGGTTCTGTCTGTGTCTGCAGGTGGACCCAGCGGAGACAATAACTTCAGTTTTGAAAACAGTGCACAGACACACGCCTGTTAACATGCACAGACACACACGTCTTTCTGTCTGTGTCTGCAGGACTGGACTCACAGACACGCATAGACACACACACACGACTCCACACACTCTGCAGGTAAATCACATGTTAAACACGCATGCACAGACACACACGCATGCACAGACACACACGCATGCACAGACACACAATCTCACAGACATGCACGCACAGACACACACGCACAGACACACACGCACGCACAGAGACGCACACACGCACAGACACACACACACGCACAGACACACACGCACGCACAGAGACGCACACACGCACAGACACACACACATGCACAGACACACACA
>NC_041337.1:37254651-37257151 GCF_004354835.1 Perca flavescens | reverse complement strand
ACGGTATCCTCACGAGGGGCACGTCATACAGGATGTCTCGGGCTTTTATTGTGAAAGTGTGTCTCTGGTAAACGGTATCCTACGCAGGGCACGTCATACAGGATGTCTCTGGCTTTTATTGTGAAAGTGTGTCTCTGGTAAACGGTATCCCACGAGGGCACGTCATACAGGATGTCTCGGCTTTTATTGTGAAAGTGTGTCTCTGGTAAACGGTATCCCACGCGAGGGCACGTCATACAGGATGTCTCGGGCTTTTATTGTGAAAGTGTGTCTCTGGTAAACTGTATCCTACGCAGGGCACGTCATACAGGATGTCTTGGGCTTTTATTGTGAAAGTGTGTCTCTGGTAAACGGTATCCTACGCAGGGCACGTCATACAGGATGTCTCGGGCTTTTATTGTGAAAGTGTGTCTCTGGTAAACGGTATCCTACGCAGGGCATGTCATACAGGATGTCTCGGGCTTTTATTGTGAAAGTGTGTCTCTGGTAAACAGTATCCTACGCAGGGCACGTCATACAGGATGTCTTGGACTTTTATTGTGAAAGTGTGTCTCTGGTAAACGGTATCCTACGCAGGGCATGTCATACAGGATGTCTTGGGCTTTTATTGTGAAAGTGTGTCTCTGGTAAACGGTATCCTACGCAGGGCATGTCATACAGGATGTCTTGGGCTTTTATTGTGAAAGTGTGTCTCTGGTAAACGGTATCCTACGCAGGGCATGTCATACAGGATGTCTCGGGCTTTTATTGTGAAAGTGTGTCTTTGGTAAACGGTATTCTGACTGGCTAGTAGCCCTTACCTAGGTACTGTCAGGGCCCTCATACTCTGCTCCTGACTGGCTAGTAGTCCTTACCTACTGTAGGTACTGTCAGGGCCCTCATACTGTGCTTCTGACTGGCTAGTAGTCCTTACCTAGGTACTGTCAGGGCCCTCATACTCTGCTTCTGACTGGCTAGTAGTCCTTACTTAGGTACTGTCAGGGCCTCATACTCTGCTTCTGACTGGCTAGTAGTCCTTACCTAGGTACTGTCAGGGCCTCATACTCTGCTTCTGACTGGCTAGTAGTCCTTACCTAGGTACTGTCAGGGCCCTCATACTCTGCTCCTGACTGGCTAGTAGTCCTTACCTAGGTACTGTCAGGGCCCTCATACTGTGCTTCTGACTGGCTAGTAGTCCTTACCTAGGTACTGTCAGGGCCCTCATACTGTGCTTCTGACTGGCTAGTAGTCCTTACTTAGGTACTGTCAGGGCCTCATACTCTGCTTCTGACTGGCTAGTAGTCCTTACCTAGCTACTGTCAGGGCCCTCATACTCTGCTCCTGACTGGCTAGTAGTCCTTACCTAGGTACTGTCAGGGCCCTCATACTCTGCTTCTGACTGGCTAGTAGTCCTTACCTAGGTACTGTCAGGGCCCTCATACTCTGCTCCTGACTGGCTAGTAGTCCTTACCTAGGTAGGATGTGACAGCAGTGAGAGGTCTCACTCTGTAGCTAAAACAGAGACCTGAACACAGGGTGAAAAGAGGAGCTGCAGCAATGTGCAGTACAACAACAATATGGTGTTTTTATGAAAATTGAACCATGTAAACCTATTCTGGTACAACCTCTAAATACATTTATGAACCTGAAGATGAGCAGAATATGGGAGCTTTAAGTTTTGTGCAGATGAGCCCGAGGTCAGACTGCGAGCTGCCGGCCCGTGCTCCGCAAACGCTCCGCAAACGCTCCGCAAACGCTCCGCAAACGCTCCGCAAACGCTCTGCAAACGCTCGGCAAACAGTCCGTTAAACTAACAGAGAGGCAGCAGCTGCTTCTCCTCCTCCTTCTGGGGGAAACAGCTGCTACACACACACACACACACACACACACACACACACACACACACACACACACACAGACACACACACACACACACACACACACACACACACACACACACACACACACACACAGACACACACACACACACACACACACACACACACACACACACACACACACACACACACACACACACACACACACACACACACACACACACACACACACACACACACACACACACACACACACACACACACACACACACACACACACACACACACACACACACACACACACACACACACACACACACACACACACACACACACACACACACACACACACACACACACACACACACACACACACACACACACACATGTCAGCGGGCTGCCGGTGTGGGACAGGTGAGAGACAGAGAGAGTGATGGCGGCTGCTTCTTACATCCTTCAGCTATCAGTAAATAAATAAACAGGACAAATGTCCTGAGTGGAGAAAAACAGTATTCTCCTCTCTCTCTCTCTCTCTTTCTCTCTCTGTCTTTGTCTCTCTCTCTCTCTCCCTCCCTCTCGCTCTCCCTCTCTCCCTCTCTCTTTCTCTCTCTGTCTTTGTCTCTCTCTCTCTCTCCCTCTCCCTCTCTCTCTCTCTCTCTCTTTCTCTCTCTGTCTTTGTCTCT
>NC_041337.1:37252984-37254151 GCF_004354835.1 Perca flavescens | reverse complement strand
AGGAGAAAACAAGACTTTCACCCAGGAAACAGGTGTTCATGTCCTGAAGAAGTTAAGGAGAAAACAAGACTTTCACCGAGGAAACAGGTGTTCATGTCCTGAAGAAGTTAAGGAGAAAACAAGACTTTCACCCAGGAAACAGGTGTTCATGTCCTGGAAGAAGTTAAGGAGAAAACAAGACTTTCACCCAGGAAACAGGTGTTCATGTCCTGAAGAAGTTAAGGAGAAAACAAGACTTTCACCCAGGAAACAGGTGTTCATGTCCTGAAGAAGTTAAGGAGAAAACAAGACTTTCACCCAGGAAACAGGTGTTCATGTCCTGAAGAAGTTAAGGAGAAAACAAGACTTTCACCGAGGAAACAGGTGTTCATGTCCTGTCCTGAAGTTAAGGAGAAAACAAGACTTTCACCCAGGAAACAGGTGTTCATGTCCTGAAGAAGTTAAGGAGAAAACAAGACTTTCACCCAGGAAACAGGTGTTCATGTCCTGAAGAAGTTAAGGAGAAAACAAGACTTTCACCGAGGAAACAGGTGTTCATGTCCTGAAGAAGAAAACAAGACTTTCACCCAGGAAACAGGTGTTCATGTCCTGAAGGTTAAGGAGAAAACAAGACTTTCACCCAGGAAACAGGTGTTCATGTCCTGAAGAAGTTAAGGAGAAAACAAGACTTTCACCGAGGAAACAGGTGTTCATGTCCCTGAAGAAGTTAAGGGAAAACAAGGTGTTCAGGAAACAGGTGTTCATGTCCTGAAGAAGTTAAGGAGAAAACAAGACTTTCACCGAGGAAACAGGTGTTCATGTCCTGAAGAAGTTAAGGAGAAAACAAGACTTTCACTGAGGAAACAGGTGTTCATGTCCTGGAAGAAGTTAAGGAGAAAACAAGACTTTCACCCAGGAAACAGGTGTTCATGTCCTGAAGAAATTAAGGAGAAAACAAGACTTTCACTGAGGAAACAGGTGTTCATGTCCTGAAGAAGTTAAGGAGAAAACAAGACTTTCACCCAGGAAACAGGTGTTCAGAAGTGTTAAGGAGAAAACAAGACTGTCCTGGAAAAGGTGTTCATGTTAAGGTTAAGGAAAACAAGACTTTCACTGAGGAAACAGGTGTTCATGTCCTGAAGAAGTTAAGGAGAAAACAAGACTTTCACCCAGGAAACAGGTGTTCAT
>NC_041337.1:37242984-37247984 GCF_004354835.1 Perca flavescens | reverse complement strand
AAAGTCCTGATTATTTACATGGAGTCTGGTGGAGTTTGGTGATGGTGATTATGGGGCTGTTTCATGTTAAACTAAAAGGATCTTACTCTTTAACTAAAAGGTCTATCTCTGTAGGGATCCATCCCATAATGTTGTCAGACACTTAGAATAATAATCTGAGTCTGTCAGCAGCAACAACAGAACTTTTAGTGGAGGCTGACTGCAGAAGGTTACAAAAACTGTTGTTCCCAGGGGCGGATCTACCAGGGTGGCATAGGGTGGCAAATGCCACCCTAAAAGAAAGCCTTGGCAGCAACGAATTACGGTAAAAGTTATGGCCAATTTGACAATTTACGAGCGTGGGTCTCCAATGTCCGACTACAGTGAATGCAGCATTAGATGACGCCAGAGTGGAGAGAGTCTGTTTTGTTTGGAAAACTGAGTGGCGCAAAGCGAGGGAGCCAGGAGTCGCAATGAATGGAGACACAGGAGGAAAGAGGTCAAAACGGATTAACTATCTATCAAGAAATGAAATTATAACGAAAGTACAGTGCTAGCATAGTTGCGATGCTGATTTTGACCTGATAAAAATCAGGTTGAATAACGTTATTTCGCCAACTATACAATGTTACTTTGAATCTTACAGAAATGAAGAGGAAAGGTAGCATATTCAGTTTTTGTCTCCAAAGAGAAAGGCGAGAGAAATAGAAAATGAACAGGTGAGCAATGTAGACAGAGAAGATGAGGTGGAAGGAGAGAGAAAAGAGGTGGAGAGAGAAAATGGCAACAGAAACATGAAAGAGACAGCATACAAGGCCAAGGCGACAAGGGCCAGGAGGAGATGGGAGAAGACCACAGCGGTGAAGATATGGAGGGAGAGCATCACCAAGATGAGGAGGGAGAAAGCGAGAGACAAGAGAAGGTGCAGGGCTCAGACAAAGAAAGGGAAAGCAGAGTTCCTGGGACATCGCAAATGATCTCCAGTCGACCTGGTCCACACGGTATGGAAACTGTTGATGCATAGTATACTAAGAAATGAATAAGAACAACAAACGACAAAGCTTAATTATGAATAATTAGGGAAAGTTGTCAGTGTGAAAGTGTGATGAGATGGGGAGATGAGTTTTTATATTTTGTATAGAATGTATTTTAGATCTATTGCTCAGATTAAATATAAAAAATAAAATATATATATAAATAAAACAAAAAATAAACAAATTAACCTAAAAATCCTCTCCCAGGCTAAAATGTTAGTGTGTGCTAACACAGTCTGATGGTTATAACTAATCAATGACAGTTCCTAATTTTATACAAATGCTGCCTGCATCGCTGCCTCTCTGACACAGTCAGAAACAGTTTGCTTCCCCTCTCACACATCTGCCTCTCATCACCTGGGTCTCACCTTAATGCCTGTCCTGTGATAAAGCCCCTTACTTCTATCATACTTCTATATCTCCTATTAAGTGAGATCACATTGTATGGTCACTTATTCCTAATAAGAACTGTTTCAAATTAAACCTCAAATGCAGGACATTGATTGCATGAGATAAAGTTTGTCTGAATGAGTTTGTAAATGGCAGCCTGTGTCCTTTTGTAGTGTGTTCATACTATTTCTCATCACACTGTGATTAAATTCAGTAAATATACAGTACAGGCCAAAAGTTTGGACACACCTTCTCATTCAATGCGTTTCCTTTTTATTTTCATGACTATTTACATTGTAGATTCTCACTGAAGGCATCAAAACTATGAATGAACACATATGGAATTATGTACTTAACAAAAAAGTGTGAAATAACTGAAAACATGTCTTATATTTTAGATTCTTCAAAGTAGCCACTCTTTGCTTTTTTATTAATAAATTAAATTAATAAATTAAAACCATTTCAGGTGACTACCTCATGAAGCTCATTGAGAGAACACCAAGGGTTTGCAGAGTTATCAAAAAAAGCAAAGGGTGGCTACTTTGAAGAATCTAAAATATAAGACATGTTTTCAGTTATTTCACACTTTTTTGTTAAGTACATAATTCCATATGTGTTCATTCATAGTTTTGATGCCTTCAGTGAGAATCTACAATGTAAATAGTCATGAAAATAAAAAGGAAACGCATTGAATGAGAAGGTGTGTCCAAACTTTTGGCCTGTACTGTACGTCTGACATATGTTGCCCCCCCTCAAAAGTTCCTGCCCCCCTCTCGCCACCCCATAAATATTTTTCTAGATCCGCCCCTGGTTGTTCCCATCCATCACTTACATACAAACCCATGGTGAAATAGGGCAAAAGTTAGCGTCTAACTCTGCAGACTGACAGTAAACTTCAGTTTGTCAGTGAGGTCATGTTTCAATCAATAAATAGTTATAATAATAGTTATTATTAGTAGGTTTTATTTGCAGATTCTTCTCCTTCAGTTTGATTTTCTTTCTAAAAAACGTTATTTATCCCCTGGGGGCAATTTAAAAGGAGTAGTTCTGTCAAGTAGACAATATAATAAATACATAAAATGCAATTTATATATGTATATATATATATATATATATATATATATATATATATATATATATAAACTTTGAGTTGTTCTAAATTGACTCAGTAGTCAGCGCTCACCTTGATGAAGCTGGCGTTGATGTAATCGGAGTCAGAGTCTGAGGTCAGCAGAGACAACACCACTCGAGACTGGTCATCTACACACACACACACACACACACACACACACACACACACACACACACACACACACACACACACACACACACACACACACACACACACACACACACACACACACACACACACACACACACACACACACACACACACACACACACACACACACACACACACACACACACACACACACACACACACACACACACACACACACACACACACACACACACACACACACACACACACACACACACACACACACACACACACACAGACAAACGCATGCACACAAGCAATAATTAATATTTTATATCAAAGAAAGGAAATAGGTAAGGAAGGAAGAGAGGGAGGGAGCTAGGAAGGAAGAGAGGGAGGGAGGGAGGGAGGGAGGGAGGAAGGAAGGAAGGAAGGAAGGAAGGGAGGGAGGAGGGACGGAAGGAAGGAAGAGAGGGAGGGAGGGAGGGAGGGAGAGAGGAAGGAAAGAAGGGAGAGAGGGAGGGAGCTAGGAAGGAAGGAAGAGAGGGAGGGAGGGAGGGAGGGAGAGAGGAAGGAAGGACGAGAGGGAGAGAGGGAGGGAGGAAAGAAGAGAGGGAGAGAGGGAGAAAGGAAGAGAGGGAGAGAGAGAGAGCAAGGAAGGAAGAGAGGGAGGAAGGAAGAGAGAGTGAGAGGGAGGAAGGAAGAGAGGAAGAGAGGGAGAGAGGGAGGAAGGAAGAGAGGAAGAGAGGGAGAGAGAGAGCGAGGAAGGAAGAGAGGCAGAGAGGGAGGAAGGAAGAGAGGAACAGAGGGAGAGAGTGAGCGAGGAAGGAAGAGAGGGAGGAAGGAAGAGAGGGAGAGAGAGAGCGAGGAAGGAAGAGAGAGAGAGAGGGAGGAAGGAAGAGAGAGAGAGAGGGAGGAAGGAAGAGAGGGAGAGAGGGAGAGAGGGAGAGAGAGATGAGTTGTGTTCCTACATGGCAGGATGTCTTTGTATCGGTTCTTCTTGATGTTTTCTTTCAGAGCTCCGACTTCGCTGCTCAGACTGGAACCTCTGTTCATCACGGAGGTCTGTGAACGCACCACCTGTCATCACAGTAAACACACAACCTCTGTTCATCACGGAGGTCTGTGAACGCACCACCTGTCATCACAGTAAACACACAACCTCTGTTCATCACGGAGGTCTGTGAACGCACCACCTGTCATCACATAAACACACAGTTAAACACATCACAACCAGTAAACACACAACCTCTGTTCATCACGGAGGTCTGTGAACGCACCACCTGTCATCACATCACAGTAAACACACAACCTCTGTTCATCACGGAGGTCTGTGAACGCACCACCTGTCATCACATCACAGTAAACACACAACCTCTGTTCATCACGGAGGTCTGTGAACGCACCACCTGTCATCACATCACAGTAAACACACAACCTCTGTTCATCACGGAGGTCTGTGAACGCACCACCTGTCATCACATCACAGTAAACACACAACCTCTGTTCATCACGGAGGTCTGTGAACGCACCACCTGTCATCACAGTAAACACACAACCTCTGTTCATCACGGAAGTCTGTGAACGCACCACCTGTCATCACATCACAGTAAACACACAACCTCTGTTCATCACGGAAGTCTGTGAACGCACCACCTGTCATCACATTACCCATCTTCTTAATATGTCCTTTAACCATTCTATAGTCCCTGCAGTTTGGAAAGTGGCTGCAGTGACACCAATATTTAAATCAGGTGCTATAACTGAAATGTCCAATTATAGACCTATCAGCATACTTCCCATTATATCAAAAATAGCGGAGAAGTGGGTAGTCAGACTATTGACGGCCCATCTGGAAAATGTCCAACCTTCATTACATCCATTACAATTTGGTTTTCGGACCCATCACTCCACTGTTAGTTCCCTGTGTGTGTTAACAGAAAACATAAAAGGTTTGCTTGACAAGAGTCCTTGTGTCGGGGCTGTCTTCTTAGATTTGAAGAAAGCCTTTGACTCTGTAAACCATCAGATTGTAATATCCAAGCTGACTCAGTTTAACATCTCTGATCAAGCACTTGTATGGTTTAAAACCTATCTGTCCCACAGGAAACAGTAAGTGGTAGTAGATGGTTTCAAATCTCCCTGTTTAGATCCTGGAGTTGGAGTCCCGCAGGGATCTATCCTCGGGCCAATTCTGTTCTCACTTTTTTTATCAATAACCCACCAAATTCATGTCCAAACATCTTCTCGCAGATGTATGCGGATGACGCAGTGATTTACACACAAGCAAAAAACCATCCAACAAGCAGCTGCTGATCTCACAGATGCCCTATTCTATGTGCAGGACTGGCTCAGGGATTCACGCCTCATGTTGA
>NC_041337.1:37237984-37240484 GCF_004354835.1 Perca flavescens | reverse complement strand
ACGACCTGCACGATCTGTTCCACGCTAGCCTATGGCTAGCCTCCACCACAGGAAGCTAACGTTAGTTTAGCTAACAGCTAATTCTCTCTAACCGCTAGCTGACAGCTAGATTCAGTCTAAAATAACGTTAAGTCAAACTTAATGGGAGAAGCAGGCTACGGCTACATTAAGACTTTACAGTAATAACAATAAAGACAAGTGTTGAGTGATTATATTTTAAATGAGCACAAGTAGTAAAGTAGAGCTGACGTAGATAACAGCTGTTATATATGTTAACGTTTATTTTCAAGTTTTATTTTGAGTGTCTTTTAAAGTCATTACATGCTGTCTCAGCTAGCGGTTAGCCAAATTAGCTGTTAGCTAAACTAACGTTAGTTTGGCTGTCCTTTAAAGTTATTACATGCTGTCTCAGCTAGCGGTTAGCCGAATTAGCTGTTAGCTAAACTAACGTTAGCTTTGCTGTCGACCGGAAGCGTGGAACAGATCGTGCAGTGTCGTAAATCCTCGTACAACTGCGGATGCGCAAACGTTTTGCGCATGTGCAGAACGGATCGTGCACCCTTTCCTGGAAGCAACTGTCTTGAACAGTGTTTGGAATAAGTTTTCATATCTCTCTGAGGTTTATTTTTCAGTAAGGCAGAGGGTGAATGCAGTGGGTCAAACATGCAAAGCATCTTTCCCCGTCGTTATGCGCAAGAAGATAATCCGCCGTTAACGTTACTGGACGTTAAAGTTTGCTAACAGCTGCGTAACCGCTAGCTGACAGCGCAGTTGATTGAATAAACTGGGAGTAATCCCATTAAGACTTTACAGTAATAACAATGGCCTGTTGAGCGATTATATTTTGTCCAAGTAGTAAAGTAGATCTGACGAGATAACAGCTTTATATATGTTAACGTTTATTTTCAAGTTTGCAAAAGAGCCCTTTTTAAAGTCATTATATATCTGTCTCAGCTAGCGGTTAGCCAAATTAGCTGTTAGCTAAACTAACGTTAGTTTGGCTGTCCTGAACTCAGAGGACCCTGAGTTCAATTAGCTGTTTTGCTGTCGACCGGAAGCGTGGAAAAGATGCGGATGCGCAAACGTTTTGCGCATGTGCAGAACGGATCGCGGCACGACAGCGCCAAACTAAGCAACTGTCTCTTGAACAGTGTTTGGAATAAGTTAAACATTGTAGTTTTCTACAATTTTAAGCACTTTTGTCTGTTTTGTAACCAAATGAAGAAGTTGTACATATAGTGCTGTATACTGGCTACCTTTTTATAGGCATGTCTCTACAGTCTTATTAGGAGTTAAACATAGTGCTGTATACTGCTACCTATAGACATGTCTCTACAGTCTTAGGAGGAGTTAAACATAGTGCTGTATACTGCTACCTATAGACATGTCTCTACAGTCTTATTTGTCTGTTTTGTTAAACATAGTGCTGTATACTGCTACCTATAGACATGTCTCTACAGTCTTATTAGGAGTTAAACATAGTGCTGTATACTGCTACCTATAGACATGTCTCTACAGTCTTATTAGGAGTTAAACATAGTGCTGTATACTGCTACCTATAGACATGTCTCTACAGTCTTATTAGGAGTTAAACATAGTGCTGTATACTGCTACCTATAGACATGTCTCTACAGTCTTATTAGGAGTTAAACATAGTGCTGTATACTGCTACCTATAGACATGTCTCTACAGTCTTATTAGGAGTTAAACATAGTGCTGTATACTGCTACCTATAGACATGTCTCTACAGTCTTATTAGGAGTTAAACATAGTGCTGTATACTGCTACCTATAGACATGTCTCTACAGTCTTATTAGGAGTTAAACATAGTGCTGTATACTGCTACCTATAGACATGTCTCTACAGTCTTATTAGGAGTTAAATATCGCCTGATTAGTTATTTTGGAGCTTGTGCAGCTGAAATTGTCTAGAGATGCTCGGTTGCTATGACAACAACGGCTTTAAGCCGAGTATGGAGCAGAAAGCAGAGCAGTAGCCTAACGTTAACGTTAATCAAAACCTAATTTTCATGTATCAAACTGTGAAATATATGTGTGTAATATGTCAATAACTGGGTGAATAGAATCCTAAACGTTACTAAAAATGTTACAAAAATCCATCTTTTCTCCGACTCGTAGTATCGTGTGACAAAAAGAACGCAACAACCCCGCAGGTTATTCGTTTTCCGACACGGATGTGACGTCACACTCGAGCTACTAGTCGCGATCACAAGACAAAGAGAACGCACCACAGCTAGTGAGGAGGTGGGTTAATAACGAGGTAAGCGATTATGATTGGCTAAGGCTGAGTCATGTTTCATGGTAGCCAATCAGAGCCAGTGTTTTTACACACATGCCAGCACACACGCCCCACACACACACACACACACACACACACACACACACACACACACACACACACACACAACAGCTAAACAGAGATTCGATGAAGCAGCAGAAGATGGCGAGTCAGGAGCAATCCGATGAAAAGTTGGCGTTTT